>NC_016091.4:6944424-7133809 GCF_000004515.6 Glycine max
CACGTTTTGGTAGGTTACTTGTTTTGTTTTATACTATTCATGGAAACCCAAAAAATTCCAAGTGGTGAATTGGTTAGGATACGTTGTGTCAATTGCTCAATTAATCTAAGGTATATTGCTATATATGCTGAGAACAATCATATATGGTTATAGATATAAGCCAGTACAATATTATATTTTTGCGCTACACTTATTAAATGCATAATTTCAATTTCTGAAAATGACATTCAAAGTGTGTGGGTTCAGAAAATGCTCAATAGATAACGTCACTATTATAAAAGCGACATTTAAAGACGGATCTAAAATAAATTCGAATTGTATTGAGAATTGATGATAGTTATGTAAAAAATCGTCTGAGAAAAATGTATTTTTTTAAGATGATTTTTAACAATCATCTTAAAAGAATTATTTTTTAATTTTCTGTCATACCATCCCGTTATTACTACTCTTTTTATGCACTTAATTCTCATTTTTTGTCATATCACAATTTGTGAGTGCGTGAAACATATACCTTATCCTAATTCACAATGTTATAGTAGCATACCTTCCCCATAGAAAAGAAGACCATTGACACTTGCCAATTAATAATGAAATCAAACAGAATACTTATTAATATCATGACAGCTGAAAGTAACGAATCAAACAGCCAATCAATAATGAAATCAAACAGAATACTTATTAATATCATGACAGTTGAAAGTAACGAATCAAACAGCCAATTAATAATAAAATCAAACAGAATACTTATTAATATCAAAATAGTTGAAAATAACGAACTAAACAGAATGAAACTATATGCACAAATTAATATCATGAGCAGTTGACAGGTTAAATGATAACTATCCAAAGAGTAGGTATTACATGAGTACTGGAATTTTACTAAATAATTAGAGTTACAGAAAATATATTACAAATATCAGAAGTATGAAGTACAACGGCATACAACAATAACCAAGCCTTATCTCATAGATGGGGTTGACTACTTGGATCAAATGACAACATATACTATCAAAAACCATTTTTTGTGAAATATAAGATGTAAGCTCCGTTAAAGATGGCATACATAGAAACAACTTTCAACCAAAACTCTAGGCACATATCTTTGTATAAAATGAACAAAAACTTTTTTGGAGATTTGAAAAGGTTCTAATTGTCAGCTGATCTTCAACCCGAGTGGAAAATACCAATTCCTGCCGAATACGTATAGTTGGCAATACATATAGTTGAAAAACATCAAAACTGAAAGATCAGACTATTACTTTGTCACATATAGCATGTTTCAATTTTGGAAGGTAACAAGTACACTACTGTCTTCAATCTATCGATGACAAGCCAAACTCATTAAAGGTCCAGAAGCAAACTAGGCTTTAAAGCTTATAAAAAATTCATCAGTAGCATCAATGGCCTTTTTCCATGTCTATCATCATTTAATCAAATTGGCACCAAGAAAGATCAGAGTACTACTTAATAGTTTTGATATTTTAATTGAAAGACATTTAATCAGTAGGATCAATGGCCTTTTTTCCACGCGTGCATTTGTTATAAATATTTTGATATTTTAATTCAATTTTTATGAATCAAAGAAAATGCTCAACATGCTTTTGTGCTTGTCACTACCTAATAGTTTTTTTAGAATACAAATTTAATTAATCCATTTTTTAGAAAGATAATTTTGTCTAAATTTTTATTAATCTACAAAGAAAAAAGAATTTTAAGACACAGTATTTATTAGGGACTAATTTTTAGTAAAAATATTTTTAATTTTCTTTTTTAACTTTAATAAATGCATTGATTAGTATATCAAGATCACAATATTTATTAGAGCATAATAAATGTTTTAATATTTCATTTAAAACTGAAAACATAAATTAATATTGATTTTTTTAAAGTGTTAAAACATCAATTGATTTCTGGTAATAAAAATAATCATTAAATTTGGAATTTAGGGAGTATTAAGTGATCTAAGTATAAAAATTTGATACTTGCTTATAAAAAAAAAAAAAAGGTTTGACAGTGAAGTTCCAATAGGGTTCTAGTTTTTGTTTTATAGTACTATCATTAATGGAGTATATTTTTATATAACAACAATTAATGACTTGGAGCTAGAGTCGTGCATAAACTCGAAGACATGCTTAACAACGACACCGAAGCTGGAGCTTGTGAATAGAGGTATTAGCCAAAGCATCTACCTTGACAATGCAGCATACAGGTCTTTCATCTACAACGAATTTGATGTGAGCCCAGTAGACATGGAAAGTGCGTCAGTGGCTCTTATTTGCTATCAACAAAGGGTACCCTTCATTGCTATTAGGGCTCTCCCCGACTTGGCCGGTGGTGGCTCCGCCGAGTCCAATGAGGCTGATACCTTCTTATCAATAGCTGCCACCAACTCTGTCACTGTGGTCATTGAGTTCGTGAAGCTCTTGTCACTCCACTCTAAGTGGTGGTCCATGTAATGTTGTCGTCTTTTTATAATATTCCGTATATGGAGCCCATGTAGACAACTTCACCGTACGTTGTTTCGGAGTAATAAGAATCTGTGCATTGGTCTAAATGGCGACAATAACTTTTCCCAGACCAAACTTCGAAAGACTTTTTCCTAGTTTTAAAATTAAAGGTAACACTAGCTATTAAGTTACTTTATATTGGAACTTAAGTGCAGGAAGAAGATTTGACAACCAACTAGTAAACAATATATGGTATATATCAACCAGAGGAGATTTTTCCTGTTGATGGCGTTCCGGAAGTAAGGCAACATGTCTTCTAGGTTCCGGTTGATCCCAGGTACTAGCTTATTGCACAAGCGACCCAAACCCTAAGTGGCAATTGATATTAGAAGCCAAAACAACTTGTTTCTCTCTCAACATACTAAATAATCATTGTCTTTAGTTAATTTATTCTGAAAATGGCATTCACATCATGGTTCACTAGTATTATAATAAAAACTAGAACCCTGCCCTACCTTATGTCACTTATTTGATGTGTCAATTGCTCAATTAATCTAAGATGTATATCTTTAATTTAATTTTTCACATTTTTGAATGGACTTTAGCAAATCTTATATATGCTTGGTTTTAAAAATATCTATATATTAACTTAAGGACTGTCCTACGTACTACCGAATCACCTTTTACCAAAGTTTAAATTTCTTGGTTTTAAAAATATCTATATATTAATTAAATGAAATCTCGGTCTCATAATTAAATTAGTTGTGTATTCTTAACGAATATGCATGGAATGCATGCTTTACACAAGGATTATAAAATGGGATCTGATCATTGAGTCAACTAACCCAAATTGATCCATTAGAAAAATCAAATTAAATCGATTTAACGGATTATATTGGATAAATTAAAAAAATATATATGAAACTTATCCATATCGAGTCTGATCTCGGTGTCTCAACTTTTCAAAACTGATAAAAATGATCCATCCATGATTCAGCAACCGGACATGTATTGTATTTCGTTATTTTGACTCATGAATTAAGGTGTAAAGAAGAAAAATTAAAAGTAAAAAAGTGATAAATATGATAAGTGAAGTGTTTGTTAAATTCAAATTGTCTTTTTTTAAAGTTTTTTTTTTTAATTTGTATACTTGATTTTCCTAATCTCTTATCCTTTTAAATTAACCCATTTTTTTAGGAATTATAATAGTCAAAAATCACTTTATATAAAAATTTAAATTATTCACCATAAACTTAACATATAATTTATAAATTCAAAAATATTAATTTATTACCATTTAATTATATAAAAATAAGTACTTATTCGGCTCCATCTACATATATAACTAATATATATACGATAATATACAAAAACAGTGTGATTCGGCTTGTAATTAAACAAAAGCATACGTAACCCACTCCTACTAGATTGCTGTTGCTGATCGGAAAAAACTCCTACTAGATTTATTTGGATTTTGTTTGATTGTCTCGTAACTGATCCAACTTAATTGTCTGTTTGCACTCTATTTTAATTTGAATATGTTCACCAAATAAAAAAAGGGGGTAAAATATGTTTAGAGTTACTGGAAAATTTTAAAAATATTAATTTGATTCTCTTAAAAATTTTCAATTAATTTGATTCATGTAAAAATAAAACATATTTTGCATAATCAGCGGTAATTTCGTTAAACTGGAATCCAATGTAACTAACGAATTTACATGTGAAATTTGATTATAAATTAATTGAGCAAATTTGTGACAATTAAAACCTCCCAAAATAAATGTAATAATTTTTTGTGGCTAAAAATCACTAAAATTGGTAATTTTTGGTCACTTCATGGGTGATTTTCTCATACTTTTGATGAGATTTAAAGAGAATATGAAATAACAATGAATTTTAGTGTATTTTGAGTGCACTCCGAAGGGAAGATAGAGAGAAAAATTAATTAAATTTATTAGTCACATAAGAGAATTATATAACGAAATTATCCATGAGGATTATAAAAAACACGTTTTATTTTAATAGAGATCAAATTAATACAAAAAATTGAAAACCAAAATATTAATTCAAATTTTATAGGGATCCCAAATATATTTTAGGCTAAAAAAAATTATAGTATTTTTTATGAATTTATAATATTAATTATTTGTATGACTTTTAAAATAATTATCATAAAAGTTAATAAATTTATGATGTATAATTAATGTATAGTTTTTTTTCTTTTTTTTACTCTACTCCAAGTAAAGATAAAAAAATACTCTACTTCAAGTAATATTTTAGATTCTAGTTTTTAGTTTATTATATTTTATTTTTTTATCCTTAATTTATCGTGGAATAATGGAAGTTAGGTTTATTTTATTTTTTGTTATATTTTTTATATTACATTGTTTATTTTAACATTACATTGTTTATATCATTTTTAATTATTATTTTAATATTGCACTTCTAGATATTGACAATTGATTAATAAATGAAAATACTAACACACAATGATGATATTATTATATTATCAATATAATGAAAAACACTTTGAACCCAATGTTATTTTTTTATTGTAATATTTTCTGAAAACTACTAATGTAGTAATTTGAACCCCTTGCTATATTTTTTATTTTTTATTCAACAGAAAAATATTTTAATTTAAATGAATATCCAATACTAGAAATGTCTGTGCGTGGTGTTTATTTATAAATTATTATTTAGTCTCTTATTATCTATTTTTATTTCACAAAACTTATAAGATGATATATATATATATATATATATATATATATATATATATATAACATTATACAATAACATATTATATATATTATAATATTATATATTCTTAAAATGCATATTAAATATTTTTATTCTATCAAGGTTTTAAATCATGATTGCACCGATAATTGAATTGAAAAATAATTGATTCAGATAATACATATTTGATTATCCTTAAAGTAATACCTCATTTTTTAGTTTTGTATTTTTAAAAAGTTTCTCACAAAATGAATTTGTTTGTCGACTCAGACAATTTTTTTTGGTGTACTTTATTTAATTTTTTTTTGTGTACAGACAAAATTATCTTTAATAAATGATATTTGTCGTTTATATTAAAAAAACAATAAATCATAAAACAATACTTTTATTACTTCAAAAATTGATCTAATTTTTATAACATCGTAGGCCATGAAGTTAGGGGGGAAATGCAACACAGTAAACATGGATACAGTTCGCAGGGTAATGGCGTAGAACAAAGAGAATCAAAATAGGATTTCTGCTGTCACACCACTCCAATTCAGAACGTGATTGATGCAAACCTAAGCTCTCATTCAGACCAGAAAAATGAAAAAAGAAAAAACGTATAAACTGATGGAAATCCGTAAATATAGCCGGAATGGAAAGAAAGAAAATTTCAAACCCAAGTGGGCCCAATAAACATGAAAGAAAAGTGCATCAGTGGGCCCAATAAAGCATCTCTAGTAATAATATTTTTTCCCAACTGAAATATAAAAAGAAAAATTAACTCACATTTAATAAAATTAATTAACATAATTTAATTTTAATAATCTCAACAAAAAATTAATTTATTTTTTGAAGTGTCATTTATATTAATTCATTGGACAAAAAAAAAGTTGTTATAAATAAAATTCTAATTAAATAAAGAATAGTTTAAAAATATTATCATTAAATAAAAAAAATTGGTTAAAATTTACTTATATTTTTAAATTTCTTTTGCTTATATTTTAATCCGAAAGTAGTGGTGCTGATGCGAGTTAATAAAGTTAGGAACTATTTTTAACTGGATTTACTATTTGAAAGGAATGACGTAACTAATAGGTAAGAATCATTTCTATACACAAATCGACTCTTACTAAATATTGTGAGAATTATTTTAAATAAATATAAAGATATATGGGAACCATTCTCACATTATCTCTTGGTTTCTTATTCCCCAACAAAAATTCACAAAAATGAATCCCTCTTCTTATTTCTCTCTTACGTGATAATTAATATCCATTTACATGACGTAGATATGTTATAAATTTCTTTCAGTATAAACTTCGGAGTATACATTTATGATGCACAGACAGGATACATGACATGATATGTGTGAGATACTTAGCAGTGTATAAAAATTATAAAAGTAACATTAAATATATAATGATCAGGTACTACTAACATCATCTGTATCCATCTACAAACCATAAATAAGATCTAAAGTTCTATTTTTCTCTATCCTTACAAGGATCATAAGATCTAAAGTTCTACTTTCCTCTATTCTTACAAGGACCATAAGATTTACTACAGTAGAGAAAATATACAAAATTTACAAAGCACAAAGCACAAATCAAAGTATAGTAGTAGTCATAATGACCCTTGTTTATGTTGCTTGAAAGCCAGCTTTCATGTCCTCCACCTCCAGTGACATTGTCAACAACACTGAGAATGAAACTTGCAACCAAATTTGCCACAGAAGAGCCAAGGCCATTAAGAGTGGACGCTAGGCTAGACATAGATTGAGGTAGCTCGGTGAGGAAAAACTCATTCTGTCCTACTACACCTAAGGCCTCAGCCAATCCATTAAGGATTTGGCGCGGTAAGAGCCACAAAGCAGACATGTTCACTACAGCTTGTGGTTGATCTTCATAGCCTTTCTCAATAGCAATTTTGCGTCTAATATCCTCTACAACTGCTAGGGATGCAATTGCTATGCAACCAGTTAAAAGACCAATTCCCATTTTTTGTTTTGCTCCTATGCATGCTGGGGACCCTTTTATCTTTGATGCCACAGGGACTAAAATTCGGTCATAGATTATAACCCAAAGTACTAGAGATACAATCATAAATGTCACAAAGGAGCCTGAAGGAATTTCGAAGTTTGACGTAATGTGGCGGTCCATGGAGGACGCCTCTAGTACCAGTAAGGAACCCTGACTGATGTTCACACCCATCATGATTCCTGTTGACCAAATTGGGACTATCTTGATAAGTGCCTTCAGTTCTTCCACTTGGTCTACTGTGCAAAGGTTCCATGGATTCAAAGCTCTTCCCTCTGGTGTTAGATCTTGTAAGGAATTTCTAATCAAGCATGCTTTGTTCAGAAACCTAGCAAACAAAATAACTTAATCAAGCCTTTGCTCTCAATTTATTACATAAAAATATTTTACAGGACCATCCAAGTGATTAGCTAGCAACTACTACGTACATGATCCTCCGGACCAATATTGTAAACATTCTCAGTTAAAAATAGCAATCCAACTTATAGAAACTCCAATAAAAAGTAGAGGATTTCCAAGCTTACATGTAAAAACTTAATTAACAACTGTGCTGGTTGTCCGGTTGTCCAAATGGTGTGTTTCAGTAATGATTGAAAGATGTAATCTAATTTTGATGCAATAAGTAGCTATGCTTATAAGTTATAACAATTTGAAGATATAAAAATTCCAAAGCATGATAAACTGAACAAAAGAAACAAATCATACCTTAATTTTTCAGTTGGCATTAGGAGATCGGAATCCTTTTCTAGGTGGTAGATACCATTCTCGGTCTCCTGTGGTAACTGCAGAAGTCTATTTTTGTAAGAGGCTACAAGGACTTGAGCTAACCCACTTAGCATGTTCCTTTTAACCTCCACCATTACATAAAATGGAGAAGCTAAGAAAAATGATGCAGTTGCTACAAACATTAGGATAACGGGAATTCCAAACCCCACTGCCCACCCCATGTTATCTTGAATATAGACAACAACAGTTAAACCTATCAGTGATGACATTGCAACAATAGCATAGTACCAGCTGAAGTAGCTCTCTTTGATTCCTGCATTTTTGTCCCTCTTACTCAACTGATCAACACCAAAGGCCAAGGAGGATGATCTTATGCCTCCAGCTCCAATGGACATGAGGGCAAAAGAAGAATGCAAGATCAAAAGGTGAATTGTTGTAGGAGAGTTATTGCAGCTGTTGGTAAATTGGTTACAAAGTGGCTTTGACAAAGGAATCAAAGTTGTTAACCATAGAAGAACCATCCCCTGCACAACCCCAACACAAATAAGGGCCAAAAACCAATTTTAATTACTGATTTTATGTATATCGACACAGTACTGGTAATTACTTATCATTTCAGGTCATGGATGATATTAGCATACAAAATTAACAAAACAAATCAAAACAAAAGCTTCTAAGCCGAGCAATGGAGATGAAGAAGTTTAGATAAATTTCTATACAAGCACTTGTAGAAAAGAAAATAAGAAGGAAACATGAAATAAGCTTTTCCGTAAACTAATTTTAGCTTATGGAGAAACTTCTTTAATTTTTTTCTTCCTATTTCTTCTCTTATAAGTGCTTATAGAGGTGTTCATCCAAACATTCCCAAAACCAGTGACTAAAAAGTGACAAACAATGTATCAGAATCGTAATTGCGGCCGCATCAGTCACATTTCCTTCCAATTTCTCGCAATGCTAAAAATTGTGACAAAACTGCAACTGTGACCACAATTTAAAACCTTCATTACAAGAGAAAAGAAAGAAAATTACCAGTAGACTTGCAATAGATCCAAAAGCAATCATGGAATATCGACCCACATAGGAGTCTGAAAGGACAGCACCAACGAAAGGGGTGAAATTTGAGGCAGCAGACCATAGTAAGAGAAAATTAGTGGCTCCTGCCGTCTGCATGCCATACTCTCTTGTCAAGTACAATATCATGTTAGGCATAAGCCCGAGGCTAGCCAGTCTCTCAAAGGCCTCATTTGCTGCCACAAGAACATTTATTAGCATACAAATAGATAAGGTTTTAACAAATGTGAAACAGATTCACTAACACACATATCTGAAAAAAAGTTGTACCATATTACCTATGATGAAAGGTAAGGTTCTGAAGCCACCCTTGGCATTGGAATTCTGCTTGCTCAAAAGGGGTTCTTCTATCACGCTTTCCATTTCTGAGAGACCTTCCATTGCAAGAGACACAACAGGAGGAGGTTGTGCTGGAGTGAATTGAAGAGCACACAGCAGTGTGTACCATATCCTATGTAACACCAAATAAGTGGAAGTGGACCACTCAGCTATGTCTCCTTTCTTGAAAAACCATACACGTTACATGGACTTCTCTGAGATAGGAAAAAAAAAGTGTGTGGAACTCTCTAACTTACTGTAGGATTAAACAACTTTCTCTACATGTTCGACACATTATTGATTATGACTTTGATTTTATTGAAAAGGTCTGGCTAACACTAGTTAAAAAATTAAAAGGAAAGTGAAAAAAAAAATGAAAGATAATTCAATTTTATTCATCTCAGTAAAAATCTTTTTATTTTAAGTTACTTAACATTTGCCTATTGAAAATTATAAATTTATGCGAATCTAATTTCATGATTTCAATAAATTTTAATTAATCATGAAAACTATGTTAAATGAACGAACATAATTAAGAATAATGTTTATATATTTAGACTCGTGTTTTAATAGGTTTACTGAGATAAAGTAAATGGATACAAAAGGACACGTATTTTAATTATGATATACGATGAAATTATTTAACCTCATTTTACAAAGAATAACTCTGACATAAAATGTGAGTAAAGTTATGAAAGGTTGAGACGCTGGTAACTTTTTCGCACCTTAATAGTAAATGCAATGATGCAAGAAGCACCCTTTCCAGCGTTTGTAAGCTTGCTTAAGGAATACACTTCTGCTCTGCTCTGTTGATATTCTGCATTGTTATGATCTTAAACTGGTAGTTGTTCCTTTCTGCATACCAAAAGAATTAACAGTTAGTTTCAATTAATTTTCTTATTAAAGCATAGACCAATTAGTTCTAAAAACAAAGAAGCAATCATTCGTACAGAACTTTATTAAACAAAATGATTCTATAGTATAGCGTGTTAGACACCGTACACCTTTTTATAAAGCTTCTGAATGAATGAATAACTTTGTCTCTGATTAGTCTAACAAGTTTTTATGTTCTTTTAGCACTTTTATGATGCTGAGGTCATTTCTCCTTATACTATATTGCAATGTTAGAACTACCTTGTTCTAATTTTGAAGTTAAAAATAATACTACCTATTTATTTTTGCTAGAAAACAACCATGTCTATGATTTTTTGTAAACTAAATAATCATACAAACTTATACAAAACCTGATCTTATCGGACAGATAAGAATAAGTTAAAGTATATATAAAGGGGTTCTTCTATTTAGTAAAAATCTTTTGAATAATACCTTCTACACATTTAACTTAATCTACCTACACTCTCTTACTCTTATGGGGCCCGCCCGAGTTGGCCGACAAAACATTAGCAGCATACAAATATTAGCCTTTACTCACCCAAAAATAAAATATAAATATTACTGCTTTTTGAAGGTGTGGACTGTATCACATGACATGGCTACAATTAGGAATCCCGCCATATTTAATTAATTGCTAATTGCTAATTGCTAGACAGTAACATATACATTTTTTTTGTTGTTGGTGAATAATCACCTATGCTATTTAAAACTTTGCGTGAGGGATTTCATATCCATCCCTTCTAAAGATGGAAAGGCGATGTCTTACCTCGTGATTAAATTGATTAAAAAAGGGAGAGAGAAAAAGAATAAAGTAGAAGAAAATAAATATGTTTTAAATTATTTAACAAAGAATGAAATGAAATGAAATAAAATATATTTTATTTTTATTTTTATTTTAAATTATAACGTTTAGATACATTTTTTTATTTTCATTCTTGCAAAATTATTTTTTTATTTTTAATCATTAAAGTATTTTAAATAACACTTTAAATAATAAAAAAATATTATTTAAAATGTCATAAGAATAAAAAATAAAACAAACATAATTTATAAGAACTAAAAATAAAAAAATAATTTTACAAAAACAAAAAGAAAAACCTTAAATTACAATAACTAAAAAAATATTTAAAACAAAATTTTAAATATAACTCCAGTGATGATAGACACGTTTGTTACATTATGTGCAGATGAAGCGAAATGCAGAGAGCGAATAAAAAAGTTTGTTTGATAGAGACAAAAGAGAATAAAAAATGAATTAAATAAACAGTGAAATTTCAGAGTGCCATACTTTAATTCAATTTTTTTTTACTTTCATTTATTTTTATTTCATTCTATCAAACATACACTTAACATTTTATTAAATGAAAATTTTATCTAATTTAATAAATTTTAAGGATGAGATTTATAACTGAACATGCTGCAGTTCATTTTGACAATGCAGGGGATCTAATCCAGGATGACACATGAGATGTACTGTTTTTCATCATTTATTTTCAGGACGATTGAATGTGGTTGATTTTAATGATGATAATTGTTTTTCTTTGAAAATTGTATTGATTTTAGGCATTTAAAAATTATCGGGGGCGGGTTCAGATGCCTAATGTGTGCAAGAGTTTGTCATATGAAATATATTTTTCTTTTGATAAAGGTCATATGCAATGTTTTAAGGTACCATGTCGGCAAGAGTTATATAATTTTTTTTGTTAGCTACGTTACCGTACATTTGGCTCGCTATCAAGATACAAGGATACCATCCACACAACAGTAACTCGTAAAAGTTATTTATGTAGATATTTTTTATTTTTATTTTTCTCAATAGTAACTCTAAAGAATAAATTTCTATAATAAAGTAATTTTCTTTTGTTGCTTTCAATGAATCCTGTCATAAAATTTTTATCATTATATTTTATTAATAACTTCTTTATTAATTTATATGTATATTATTTATAAATTAATTAAACTTTTAAAATTAAAAAAACTTCTATAAATATAAACATAATTAAGTTATATTTTATTTTAAATGATGAAAGTATTTGACTTCTTCCAGATAGTGCAACATAGACATAATTAAAATAATAAGAGTTACATAATTAAAATAATAATTAATTTTATTGATTATCACACCTAAAACGTTCTCAAATATGTTCCATAAAATCCGCTTGAAATTGTTGATGATGTCTTGGATCATGAACTTCTCTTCTCCTAAGCAAGTATGATTAAGGACTGGATGAAGACCAATATGTATGTCAATTATCAACACATTATTAGTGGGATATTTATATTGGCGGTCAATATTCTCATTATATGTGTGTGGTTCATCTTTCACAATCATGTTATGTAATATGATGCATACATACATATAATATATGCTTGATATGTGTTCATGCTCCAACCACACACAAGACCACGTATAATTGCGAACCAGATTGAAGTACTTCAAATGCGATCCTTTCTTGTTGCTTCTTGATATTGAGTAAACAATTTTCTTTTATGACCTTATGGCCTTAGGATGGTCTTCACAAGCGTCGTCCAATCTAGATAAATACCATATGTCAGAAAGTACCCCATGTTATATTGGATTTCATTAACTGCAAATTGTACAATAGGGGCTTCTCCCTCCATAACGTCTTTAAACACAAGATTCGTTGAGCACATTGATGTTGTTGTTTGAACCCTCAACCCCAAGATATGCATGTCAAATCCGTAAGTATTGTGACACCACGACTTTAAGCATGATTGTGGGTGGGCCATCACCATGACAATATTGACCTTTCCATGCTACTAGACAAGTTTTCTATTTCCAATGTAGATAATCAATGCTACCTAACATACTTTGAAAACCACGAATCTCACATATTTGCATTAGGTATTGGATGCCATTATTGTTGGGTCTTCTTAAGTACTCAACTCCAAAAATAATGTGGATACCCTTTACAAACTTATCCAATCCTAGTAAAGTCATGGTTCCTCCAATTCGAACATAATAATCGATATTATCAGTCGATGATCCATATGCCAATATGCGAATAAAAATCATGTATTTCTACAACAGAGAAAAATCCATCCTCCCCGTTGCATCAACCTGTTGTTGAAAATATAGATCTTGCTTACCAAGTGCTTGTACAATGCGAAGGAAAACATCCTTTTGCATTCTAAATTTTCATTAAAATTGTTCATCTGTGTATACCGCATCATTGGAGAAGTAGTCATTGAATAATCTTTCTTGCCCTTCTTCATAATCTCTATCAATGTATTTTCGTGTACACCTACTTCTCATAGTGGCTTGCTGTTGTCACCTTTCCATCACCAACCTCATGTAATGTTATTCATACTCATCACTTAGAAAATCATCAATGAATTCATCTTCAAGAGCCTCAAGAGATGAATTGATATAGTCCATCTTTAGCAACATCGCAGAGTAATAGTTTTCTGAAAATCTTATACAAGTTTTGCATAATTCATATGTGCGAAAATCTTACAAGATTAGAAGGAATATATAGAGAGAGTTACAACAACTAGTTTTACCACTCTTCTCACAAATAAATCGAGTGAATAGGCAATTTAGTCCCTGGAATTGTACCTATTTTGCATATTAGTCCCTAACTTAATATTAAATTCAAAATAGTCCCTATTTTTGCATAAGTGTTGCAAAATAGTCCTTCCGTTAAATTTTAAAGTAACGCCGTTAGTGAGATCAATTTTAGTGCCACGTGGCACTAAAGGATGACGTGGCATGACACGTGGACGTGCCTGATGCCACGTCATTTGATGATAACAAAACGAGTAAATAGGCAATTTAGTCCCTGACTTTGTACCCCTGTTGCATATTAGTCCCTAACTTAATGAAAAATTCAAAATAGTCCTATCTTTTACATAAGTATTGCAAAATAGTCCTTCTGTTAAATTTTAAAGTAATGTTGTTAGTAAGGTCAATTTTAGTGTCACGTCATTTGATGATGATAGAATGAGTGACTTCTTCAAATTTAATGGTTTTGAACCAATTGAGGCATATATAAGAAAAAGAACTCACACACACTTGCACAAATAAAAAGAACCAAAAATCCACAGCAACAACCTTATCTCTGTAGCTGCCAACACCAATGGGCGAGGTCTGCATAACCATTCTCTTTTTTTCTTTTTTTTTTCTTCAATTACCATCAATGTATCATTTTGGGTTCTGATTTTTTTGTGTGTTTTGAATAGGAAGAGAAAAAATCAGAGGAAAACAAAGTGGAAGAGAAAAAAGCAAATGAAGAAGAAAAGAAAGAAGAAGAGAAAAAACCAGAGGAATCAAAAGATGACAAGGAATCCAAGGAGGAATCTTCGCTGCCAGAAATCGTGCTAGGCACAACCTTTGCAATGCATGGACACTTTAAGCATGATTTCTAGCATCTTTTAAGTTAGGAACTATTTTGCAACACTTATGCAAAAGATAGGGACTATTTTGAATTTTTCATTAAGTTAGGGACTAATATGCAATAGGGGTACAAAGTCAGGGACTAAATTATCTATTTACTCGTTTTTGTTATCATCAAATGACGTGGCATCAGGCACGTCCACGTGTCATGCCACGTCATCCTTTAGTGCCACGTGGATAGTCCACGTGGCACTAAAATTGACCTCACTAACGGCGATACTTTAAAATTTAACGGAATGACTATTTTGCAACACTTATGCAAAGATAGAGACTATTTTGAATTTAATATTAAGTTAGGGACTAATATGCAAAATGGGTACAATCTCAGGGACTAAATTGCCTATTCACTCCAAATAAATCGCATCTGCATCTTGTTGTCTTGGAGCTACCACTCTTCTTCCTTTGACAAACTTGTTTGTAGCACATTAATTTTTTTTGACAGATTTTATTGACCTTTTGCCATCGATGTTTTAGCGTTGACGTATCTTTTGGCTATCAATGTTGTTCAGACATCCTATTGTAATTTTTCGTAATTCTTGACGAAAAAGTTGCAAGTTTTTGGTTTGTCCCCACAATTGCGTTCTTCGAAACATATAGTCATGAGTCAGCGAGACATTCATCTTACTTTAAGGAAAAACATGATCTTTGCACTCTATTTATATTCAACAACTCTAACAACTATATTTTTTTTCCAACAACTACAAGTGAATGCTTGATCTAACAGTTAAATTTGTTCACCTCTACTCATATACAAAAATTTTCCAATGGATAATAGATCTATTTCCCTTAGTTTTTTATTGCATAGCAACATTGATTTAGAAAAAACAATTGTTTCCTTGGAAGCAATAATTTAGGAATTATTGTAGTAGGGATTGCTTCGGAAGCAAGGTGTTAGATCCTCTAAAGTTGCTTCCCTGGGCCCCAATGTGGGTGCTCTTATAAGTTTCAATCTTTTGACTTGAGCTCGAGTTTATTCATTTGTCAACATGGAAAAAGTTTATGACTGTGTACCAATAGAATTGTTATAGAAAATTTTGGAGAAAAAAGGCATGCACTTGACTTATATACAAGTTATACAAGACATGTATGAAGGGATAACAACATTATAAGATTGACTTGGTGGTTGAGAAAAAAGATATAAGGGTTGAAGAAAGAAAAGAGGGAAGAGATCATGGATACGAATTCACCCACTAACATTTTAACAAAAAATTAACAATTAACAATGATTATAAAAAAAATATGAAGGGGATATCTAGTAATGTGAGAATTCCAAGAAATAAAACTAAGAACTTTCTTATTGGGACAAAATTACATCAAGGCTCAGTTGTAAGTTCAATCTTGTTTTTGATTAGGTTTGTGCTACTTGATCATACTTGCTTGCACCTTATTGTTGTGCTACAAATACTTCTTTCTTTGTATCTAGTTTAATGTTGATGGGCCATTTCTGATGGTCGTTTTGTTATTAATAGAAGTTCTATTTTCCTATCAAAAGAAAAACTCCATACATGTTTAGTCTAATCTTGGATGTGCTTATCAAAGACATACAAAAATATTATCTTTAATTGTATGTTTTTTTTATCTCATATGATATAGTCTTTATTGAGGAATTAAGGGGAACAGATAATAGGAAGCTTTAACTCTGGAGGTAGACTTTGAAAACAAAGAGTTTTTGCTTAAGTAAGAGGAAGATTTATATGCATTGCAATTTTAACAAAAGACAAGAGGATTTTGGCTCAGAAGTAAAATTGGGAGAATATGGTACAAGATAATGGAAAAATTAATGAAGATATGTAATATCACTCATTGAATTTTCTACCAATGAATGAGATTATTTATTCTATTATCTGTTTTTGTGTACAATAACATTATTTAAACCTCTCAATACTTTATTTATATTATTATATTATTGGTACGAAATATTTATTAATTTTATCAATAATTAATCTTTATCAAAAAATCTGACTGATTAGCTTTCCTAAATCTATAATGAGGTTTTCTCCTCACAACTATATATTTTTTTAAAAATTTAGTATCTCTCGAATCAATCACTTGTTCAAAAAACCAGGACTATTTTCCTAGATTACCTCTAAAGTGAGTTATCCACTTTATTAGAGAATAATTAATTCAACATGAAAATTAAAGCACAAGAAGTAATAATTATTTTTTTATAATAGTTATTATAATTTATTTTATGATAGATTCTTATGAATTTTGTTTTCACTGTTAACATAAACTAGGCAAAACAAAATCAAAATAATCATCTTCATAATTACTACCAAAAATGTATGAGTAGAAAACCAAAACTCAATGTCCTAAAATTCTTTCCTTAAACAGAGACAGAGAACACCAACCATCGATCTATAGTTTCATTATTATTTCACGTAAAGGAAGTAAAAGAAGGAAGGGAATTACTACTTACCATGAACAAAAGGGTGGCAATGGAGCCACCGGCACCACACAGCACATGAACGAGCAAGAAAATCGTCAAAAACGAGCTTGAAAATCGTAACTGCTGAACAGACACGGATCACATGCACAGAGGTGGCTCCGACATCCAGCTGCATGGCGTAATCTATGTGCCTCGTTACCTCAAAATGAAAACCCAGCATTCTTTTCTCAAATGCCTTGTTCGTTGCCATAGGGAAGAAATTTTGTAATTAATCCAAAAGCCTGATGAACTGAGCTGCTTCAAGGAATGGTGTGAGGGAGATGAAGAAATAAAGTACTTTGACTTGGGTCGCGACAGATGCAATAATAATAGTAATGATTGTTTTCCACGTTTTTAAATGTCGGTTTATGACTCGAGGGACGCGAGGTGACAATTTTTAAATCAAAGGATAAACTCCTCCTCCATATCCATTTGTGCGGGAAACATACTCAGCCACGAGCCAACAATTATTACAAAATAATTGCCTAAATATAATTTTTATCTCAAAAAATATATATTTGATTTTGATCCTACAAAATTTAACATTTTTTTAATTAATCCTTCTTTTCAAGTAAAAACATTAACTAAAAACATAAATGTGATATTATTCGGGAAAAAAATAATTATGATGTTAATAGTTCAATAACTTCTTTTGTCGAAAATGAATCTAACAAGACAATTATTTATATTTCTTTTAGTAAATTATATTTTTAAATTTTTATTTATTCAAACAATGGTATTATGTGATGGTTTTATTGGATTCTTTAATGATATAATAAGTTAATAACTTTTTTTATTATGTCCTTAGTTAATATTGTTACTTCACAATAATAACTAAAAAAAAATATTAAATTTTATAGGTACCAAGATAAAACAATCTTTTCTTCAAAAAGAAACGATAAAGCAAATTAATTTAAAGGATCAAAGTCAAAATGATCATATTTCTCACATACTAGAATCGTATTTCACATACTAGAATCATATTTAAGTTTAAAATTATTAAAGCAATGTATGAAAAATAAAATGTGAAATGAGTAAAAGTAAAATGATAAAAAAAAAATATAGATTAGTATACTCGTTAGTACAAATATAGTATTTTTAAAGATATAACAAATTTTATTTTAATGATTCCAGAATTTTTTTTATTAACCTTAGTCCTTACAAATTTTAATAGTTTTCAAAATAGTTATTATTACTATGTGTTGTCAATGCAAAAGCCACACACAAGCCTTAAAGATATAAACTTGTTTAGAATGTAAGGTTAAACATGTTTTTTTAAGTGAAATATACACAATTCATTCACAAGAATCAACAACAATTAGATAAGAGAGAATCACGACTTCCACTTGGGGATGGGCATGTTCAATCCACACAGAATCCTAATGAGAAAAGGCTAACTGGGTCAAGGTATGGGCTACCCTACTACCTTGCCTTTTAACAAACAAAAGCTTAAAGCAATGGATATCTCTACAAAGAATCTTGCGATCCTCTATGATGTCATGGAAATAAGACTTTCAAGTGTTATGTTGAGTTGTCCAAGCGACCAAGCTTGTACCAGTTGCAAGCACTCAGACTCCACCACAAACGAGGTAAAGGAGAGGTCACGAGCCATTTGGATCACCCATATCTTAAAAGATAGAGCATCTTATAACTTTTTATATTTTATTTCCCTTCCATCCTTAAAATATGTAGGGTTAAACATGCTAGTTTGTTTATTCATGGACATATGCATAAAAATATAGTGTAGAACAAGTTAGCCAAACCTCTATCATTAATCAAGCACAAGACATTTATTATTTAACATTGAATTTATACTATAGTGAATTGTTTAAATCAAATGACAAATGAGTCCACCAAATATTGTTTTTCACGCAATACTAGTTGTACACTTTGTTATATATTATCTGAAAATATTATGTAATCGAGTTTTTCTCAAGTATTGAGAAAACAAGCTAACAATTCTTACTAGTAACAAAATGACTCATTTATCTTATCAGTTAGAAGCAACTCTAATAATTGAAATATCTCTTTTGGGTTGAGCCCAATAATTATTATTAACATTAACCTAAGCACCCCTGAGACACTTTGGCTGTTTAGCGTTCGTTTGGAACGCTGGCAGGATGTCTTATATATAATTTAATCTAAGGGTATTTTTATCGATTTATTCTCATCCCTAATTTTGCTATCACCCTCTGTGTGCTTTGAATTATATTTTTCAAAAATATTCTTTCCATTGAAATACGATTTCATTTTATTTTTTAAAATATCTTTTTCATGAAAATATATTTCCATTGTATAAGAAAAAATGTAACAAAATATACAACATAAATGTGATTTCATTATATATTTTGTTAACTAAAAATATATATTTTTTTAATTTTTTGCTCCTCCTTTTATATACCTGAAACGTGTTTCCTTTTATCAAAATATAATTGTCTTGTGTAAAGTATTGTATTTTTTATAGTTTCTCTTACATAATGGAAGTGCATTTCCATCTTTTTAATTTTTTATGAAAAAATTATAGTTAATTGTAATCATAAGTTAATTTTTTTAAACTAACTAAATTAACCATGATATAGATTATCTTTTATAAAACTAAATGAATTAAAATATAATCTACATTTTTTTAACATTTATCAGTATCATATAAATTATCATTATTTTTTAATTAAAATTGAATTAATTAGATAAAAGTTATCGCATGTAACAGTAATGAAATTAATTATTATATAATTTTTTATTGATAGTAAATATCATAATAATTTATATCATAGTTAATTTGATTACAAATTAAAAAGATAACTTATGTCATCATCAACTCAAATTTTAATTAAAAAGATAATTTATATTACAATTAATTATATTACTATTGAAAAGTTAACATGTGTTATCTTTATAATAATTTTTATCATAATCAGTTTAATTATTAATAAAAGGATAAACTTTATCATAGTTAAATAATAAAAAATAAAAAACATAACAAAATGTATAGAAGATAAGAAGATAATAAAAGAGGGAAAGTGAGGGGTGATGCTAGGTGCACCTTGCTTGTGCATCCAACATTTTTTTGGTAATTCCAGAATTATCCCTACATCTTCTTCTTCCTTTTTTAAGTTGTTTTTATTGGTTTGTGGCATTTGCGCTTCGCTTTCTACTCTATTGGTTTTTGTCGTTGAGTGAGGTGTTGCTTGGGTGGAGGTGAAAGTGTTACCGGTGGGTGGTGGTTGTTGCGGTGATTGGTTCGTTGTCGGAGGTACACCAGGTACCCGAGTTGGTGTTGTTGGTTTCCCTGAGTGAGTTGATTTGTATGTTTAATTTCAACATACGGATCAAATTGATCCGTAAGGTTTATATGGATCAACTTAATCCGTATGGTTTATACGAATAAACTTGATCCATATGGTATACAAATTTTAAAATTTGTAAAAATTGTTTAAAGTTTTAATTTTTTTAATTATAAATATGTTTGTATGTAAATTTGTAAAAAAAAAATTATTTGTTTATATGTGTATTTGAAATAATTTGTATGTAGATTGATATAGGGTTTTTGGTTTTTAATATATATGGTTATGAATTGTAGTGTTTATAAAATGGTATGCATTAAAAGATTATGTTGAGTTTTGTATGATATTATATGTATAGTGTGGTTAGGTGTTGTATGTTTGTCATGTGAAAATTTTTAATTTGTTATTAAGATAGACGAAAATCAATGGATGTATGACAATATAATGTCTGAAGAAGTTGATATGGATGATGAAAATGAACAAGAATGTGGTGTGAATGAACAACATGTTGATTGCTCGGATGCGTTCAATACTTCTCAGGTAATAATCTTCATTATTGTTATTAAATTGATAAAATGAATGTCCCTTTGAAAACTAAAACTGTGTGGGCTGCGTTGTAGGTGTTTGTTACCCGAGATGATGTTTTGCAGTGGGCTCGATCAGTTGCTCATGAAAACGGATTTGTGGTGGTGATTATGAGATCAGACACAAACATTGATATTAGAGGAATGACTTCATTTGTGTTAATTAGTTGTGAGATGAGTGGTCAGTATAGGTCTAGGAAGAAAGATTTTGTTAGAAGAGATACTGGAAGTAGGAAATTTGGGTGTCCCTTCAAGCTTCATGGGAAACCACTGGTTGGAGGGCAAGGTTGAATGGTGAAGTTGATGTGTAGGAGTCATAATCATGAATTGGCGAAGTCATTAGTTGGACATCCATATGTTGGGCGATTGACTAAGGATGAAAAAACAATTATTGCTAATGTGACAAAGTCAATGGTCAAACCAAGAAACATTCTACTAACGCTGAAGGAGCACAATGTCAATAGTTGTATAACAATCAAACAAATATACAATGCAAAAAGTGCATACCGTTCTTCCATTAGAGAAAGTGATACTGAAATACAACATCTAATGAAGCTTCTTGAACGAGATCAATATATTCATTGACATAGATTAAAGGATAAAGATGTGGTACGTGATATCTTTTGGTGTCACCCTGATGCAGCGAAGTTATGCAATGCATGTAATTTGGTGTTTTTGATAGATAGTAACTAGAAAACAAATAGGTACAGACTTTCATTACTTGACTTTGTTGGTGTGACACTAATAGGGATGACATTCTCTGCTGGTTTTGCATATCTGAAGGGTGAACGGTTTAATAATGTGGTATGAGCTTTAGAACGGTTTCGAGTTTTTTTTCTAAGATGTGATGCCCTCCCTGGAGTTATTGTGACTGACAGAGACCTAGCATTGATGAATGTAGTGAAAACTGTATTCCCTAAGTGTACAAACTTGTTGTGCAGGTTTCACACGACAAGAATGTCAAGGCAAAATGTAAATTCCTAATTGGTTAAAAAAATGCTTGGGAGTATGTGATGGATGCTTGTAGAAGTTTGATTCATTGTCCCTTCAGAACATCAATTCGATGATTGCCTTAAGAATTTTGAAATTTCTCGTTCACCCTAGCCAATGTTTGTTGACTATGTTAATGAAACATGGATAATTCCCCACAAGGAAAATTTTGTTACAGCCTGGACGAATAAGGTGATGCACTTAGGAAACACAACAACAAACAGGTATGAAAATGTTCAAGTTTTTTCTATTAGGGTTGATGAATTGATGGATTTTAATTATTGTATTTGCATATTGTTTTTTTGGGTATTTCGAATGTAGGGTTGAATCTGGTCATTGGGCTTTAAAAAGAGTATTAAAGAATAGCCTTGGAGGCTTATGTAGTGTTTGGGATGCCATGAACAACATGATCACGCTGCAACACACTGAAATTAAAGCATCCTTTGAAACAAGTACACATGTGGTTGGACATGTTTTTAAAGTTACCTTATACAAAAGGCTTTTTGGCATGGTTTCAAGGTATGCTTTAAATCAGATTGATGCTGAGTATGAGTGTGTACATTATGCTGGCAAGAATTCTTCTCGTTGTGGTTGTGTCATGAGAACTACGCACATAAAACATCAAAAATCAACTAAGCGTGATCCATCTTACTGGAAGTATGTTGATGCTTTACATTTTGTGCAAAATAGTAATTCTTTAGTGAAGCGCAGTGCATCATCTTCTAACCAGCCCATTCCAAGAAGGACCATGCCGATGTTGGATCAATTTCATCCGTTTATACATGATTTCATTGACAACATTGTGGATGCCAAAGCTGACGGTAACTGTGGATATCGTGCAATTGCTGCTTTATTAGGTATGGGTGAAGATTCTTGGTCCTTGGTGTGCAACTATTTGCTTAAAGAACTTGGCAAATGGTCAGATGACTATATCAAACTCTTTGGTAGCACAGACAGATTAAAGGAAATAAGGAGGTCCCTACTTGTTGATGGATTATCCATGGTATGTAATTTATGTTTTGCTTTTTAAGAATTAACTTTAAATAAATGTGATGTGTATATTTGTTTGATTCAGGTTATTATGGATAAGTGGATGGATATAACCAAGATGTGATATATCATTGCATCAAGGTATAATGTAATTCTTGTATCGTTGTCGTTACAACAAAACATGACGTTCTTTCCTCTTAGAAGTCAACTACCAACATATTCTTTTGTGCATCGCATAATATGTATCAGTCACGTCTATGACAATCATTTTGTTCAGGTAGATTCAAGATACTCCTATTTTTAAATTTATGCAATCATTTGTGTTATAATAACGTAAAATTGTTTGTGCATGTACAACATGTTTATTTAAAAGACTGTTGTCCTTTACCGCCTCTAGCATTGTTATGGTCTAGGAATTGTCATCCTCAAACAAAGCAGTGACCAACTCCATATATTAATAGAATGCATTAGTACAAAAACTTGATGATGTTGAAAAGAAACTATGTTGACATAACTGTAGACTGAACATCTAGCTTCTAATGACTTTGTAATGTCCTACATTAATATATAATTGTTAGGCTGCATATTCACATAATTGTCAGTAGCTTTGTTATGTTAAACTTAATTGTTTAAGGTGTAGAACTTATGAATTTACTGTGACGTCATTACTAGGGTTACCTGATACGTTTAACGGTTATGTAATTTAAAATAATTTGTTAACGTTAACCCTAATATTTAGAGGCATAAACATAGACTAACAATTATAAACCAAAATAAGTTAACATTTACAAAATGTTTGGGAAAACTAAAATGTTGTCAAATACAAGAAAATTATAAACATAGTCCAAATATTAAAATATAAAATGGATGACGTCTATGACTGATCCGTGCGCCGTCTTCGTCGTGACCTGACATAAACATTGCCCTCTGTTGTGACATCCCTAGCGATCCTTAAGCAGTCTTCCATGACCTCGTGTATTTCTGTGCCTGCAGTGACTATCCTTAGGTTGAGCAAACGCTCCAACCTTTCTGCGATTGTTTGGCAAGCCTCCTATGATATTGAAAACAATCGATAAAGTATTACATTATTTCAAAATTAAACTAAATGAGATATAATAGAACATTAATGCAACATTATTTACCACTACATGTCTAGGCTGCTCCACATTAGAAGGGGCATGTGCCGGTGCTGTTGTTGGTGCCACTAGGACCTCAAGGATATTTGGCTCCACATATGTGTCATCCTGCGTCACAGGTGGATGTCTAGCCGAATCAGTAGACTGTGCCGGTGTCATGAATGGATGAGAAATCATGAAGAACCACTGCATGTAATCTGATGCACATTGTCCTGGCATAACACAAATATGCCCCACTACTGCAAGATAGTCAGAGAAATGCATCCACCTATCGTCAATATCTTCAAATGCTAACATTGAACTCGTAGTCTATGGAGGAATGGTCTGAACATATCCAAATTGTTGCACCACCCTCTCTGGTCGGTGTTTGACGACAATGGGATCCCATCGTATATGACCTGAAAAACATGAAATCAAATCAAAATCCCGCATTACACGGTGGTCACCGTAAGGCATCCATCAAACATCAACAATTGTCAATCCATCTAGACGTTTCTGGTACGTTGATGCTGGTAATAACTTTGAAGAAGCCTTCGTAGCAATCCACCGGCAGGCACGTGGTGACATCTCATCATAGTCTAGATCACTCAAAGACTCAGCAACAGAGGGAAAATACTCATATATCCAACACTACAAAGATTAGATCAAAATAAAACAAATGTCAAATTAACATATTAAAAATATATTAATAACATTTTAAAACAATTAAATTATAATAATTGACAATAATTACCTGTAATAGGATGATGTAACCAGCAAGCTGTCGGTTGTCGCTCTTACAAGCATCATTCAAATGATCATACATATGAACTATGGCGGAAGCTTTCCATGCATAGCTTCCACTCTGACTCAAGTCTCGGAAAGCGTATTAAAAACAACATGAACATGTACTGCACTCTTGTTAGCAAAAAGACTGCAACCTAACATATGCAACAGATAGGCACGAGCTACAACAGTCCAATGTTCGGCCTCACATTTACTCTGATAAATATATCGTAGCCACGATAGATGTACGTATGCCCCTTGACATTGTGTTGTCTCAGCTCTAGCTTCCTCTCTGGAGACTTCAAGTAACTCCACCAACATCAAGATCGCTTCATCGACATGTAGAATCTCAAAGCTGTGGAATGTGCCTATAATATGAAGATGAAGTAGAGATACCACATCATCCAGGGTGATGGTCAGCTCTCCAACAAGAAGATGGAAACTGCTAGTTTTCTTATGCCACCTCTCCACAAAAGCGGATATAAGTCCTCGATCGCCAGTGTCCACTGAACATGCGATCAAAGGACTTAATCCTGTGGCAACGACTAGCCTTTCAATTTCAGGAGCAGACCTCTCAAATTTCTGAACCTTCCTTCCATGGGAGGATAGTTTCAATTCAAGACGTTCCTACAAAAAAAATTAAATGATTCAACAACTTATAAAAATAATAATAAATATCATGAAAAATTTAAATAATAACAAATACTTAACAAATAAATTTAATTAAAAATTTTAAATACCTCTCCATTCCATACGATGACTGCAACATGGTCACCATAGTCAGTCAGCACTAATGGGTTACGCGACCCACCTAAAAATCTCTTAGCATCATCAACAACTTTTTTAGCATGTGCATGTACGTCTTCAGTCACGTCAGGAGCATCCCCAGCAATAGGAGCAACTTTCCGTTGCCTACGTGCGAATGTTGTAGGCCTTCGTCGCTGGAGAACATCATTTGAATGATGATGATCCTCTTTTCCCAGGGCTCTACCTATAACCATGCCTAAGGCACGACCTAACCCTCTAGTTCTAACCATAATATGCAAATTTTGACACATGCATTTTTTGGTCAAATTCAATATTTACTATTAAAATAAATATAAACAACTACAAAATTTATAACTACAAATAATATATGACTATTTTTCATTGAAATAAAATAACACCATTTATAACTATTTCATAACAGCATATATGACTACATAATTAAAATATAAAATTCATAAATAAAATAACAACTACATAATTAAATAATATATGACTATTTTTCATTGAAATAAAATAAACAACTACAAAATTCATATATTTACTATTAAAATTTATAACTATTTCATAACACCATGCAATCATACATATTATTTTTTAAAACACAAACAATACCTATTTTTAAAACAAAACTAACAAATAAACTATCTATTTATAACATTTTTCAAAACATAAATATCTATTTTTAATTTTTTATTTGAATTAAAAAAGGTCATACAGATCAAGTTGATCTGTATGAGTCGTACGGATCAACTTGATCTATATACGTTATACGGATCATATAACACTTACAGATCATGTTGATCCGTACGAACGCACAAAAGAAAAACGAAAACGCAGCCATTAATGGAGACGCGAAGCTTACCTCAGCGGTGGAACAACAAAACGGAGCTGCAGGTCCTCAATGCCGACAACGAACCACCCAATGCGTGGCAAATGAACCTCCAAGGAAAGGAAATAACGCCAAGAGGAGAAGAAGCTCGAACGTCGTCGCGAAAACAACCAAACAACGCAGGAAAGAGAAATGTACGGAACGCGTGAATAGTGTTAGGTGTATAGGTTTTATATTTTAAGTGAAGGACATTTTCGCCCATTCGTTTAAAATGCTGGGTGCACCAACAATAATGTTGGGTGCACCTAGCAACACCCGAAAGTTAGGTGCTGGGAAGTGAGGAGTTAAGGGACTGGGAAGTGTTTGGGTGTAGAAAAATAAGATAGGACAATAGTGTTGTTTTCCATGCTTTTGAAAAAGTAAGGAGGTGTGAATGACAAAAATTAGTTAGAATAGTAATTTTCCTGCTCTGAAAATGGC
Organism: Glycine max; assembly: GCF_000004515.6. Classification (NCBI taxonomy): domain Eukaryota; kingdom Viridiplantae; phylum Streptophyta; class Magnoliopsida; order Fabales; family Fabaceae; genus Glycine; species Glycine max. The sequence goes on from NC_016091.4 coordinate 6,971,315, forward strand.
TGGACCTGAATGTGCTTGTTAAGATTATATTTGATAAAACTTTTAAAAATTATTTTATTGAATCAAATATGCTTGGTAAAATTATTTATTGAATTAGTTGCAAAATATAAAATTATATAAATAAACATGAAATTTTAACTTAAATAAAAAAATATTAAAAAATAAATCTAATAAATATTCAACAACAAAAGAAAAAAGGGAAATAAATATAAAAAACTAAAAATTATAAGAAAACTTTTTATAAAATACCACTTTGAATAGTCTAAAAAAATCCTACAAATTATTAAAAAAATCATTTATCAAAATATTAAATAAAAATTTTAATTAATAAAAAATTATAAAGTAACTAAAATATTTTACTGAACAAACTCTAAATTCTGAATTTAATTTTTTAAATAAAAATAGTACTATTATTATGCATTATTATTATCTATCTCCTCAAAAGCAACGCAGCTACTTTCTTTGACCACTCATCAGTTTCTTTTTCGACAGTTCTTTAAAATCCTTTTCGCAGTTATATGTCAAATATCATATATTTCCAACAAAAAAATATCAATATCATATATTCAAATGAAAGTTGGGTAATATTTTGAGTTAAACGAGTGCATTAATAAATTTTCATCTCGAACTTCAAGTAAAGTCAATACAAATAGTAATAAATAAATATTTTTTTATTTTGGTGGGGCAATATTATATTTAATTCATTTACACATACCACACTTGCATCAATTTGCTCTCGAGATTCTCAAATAAAAAAAAATCTTGCTCTCGAAAATGTATTGTTTTAAAACATTATCTGTAAAACTGTAATTGCATAAATTGTCATCAATCAAGAGCTGTAACATGTTTAAACCTCAAAATATGATATACAGTATATTTTTTCTTTTCAAACTCTTTTTTGTTCTTGTTATAATGTGAAAATTTTGAATTCCATTACTTAACATTTTTAAGATAGATAACTTTAGGTTTTTTTTTTTTTAAATTAATCTTGCATCCTAAAATATATAATGAAATATCTCAAAAGAATAAAATAACTTAATTATAATGTACTGCCATCTGATAATAAGTTATTATGTATGATGAGATCGTTAATTTTTATATTAGTTATTTCAAAATAATATTAATTGATTTTTAATTTTTTTTTATCTTAAACCTTTCGTATATCATGAAAAATAAATTCTAATTAATTTAGAATTCGATCGAAAAATAAGTAAATATTGATCAATAATTTTTTTTCCTCCTAAAATTGAACACTTATTATCTAAATAATTTAATTTTAACATTAGTATATTAATTATTCGTACTTGATCGCTCCCTCTTAATTTCTAATCATTGATAATATGATCTTTTTATGCTAAAAATACATAAGATTTAAACTTATGATAAAAAATAATAAGCATGTCGACATTCACATCATGGGTAGTGCTGAACGTAGTTTGTTTACTGAGACATTGAAATAAATATAATATGTGCTGCTGTCCAAGGATTGGATCATTACATCTGTGTAGGTTAGAGCTTTGGAAGTTACTTGTAAAGTTCCATGACGTTGATTGCTTTCATTAGTTAGTTTATTTTTTCTTTTGTTTGCATTCCAAGATCTTTAATTTATTACTGTATGAAAAACATATTTGAAGATTCAGAAAAAAAAAAAAAGCATATTCGGAGAACTCCCTGCCTTAGAAAAACTCCTCATCTATATATAATCAATGATCAAATTATTTAAAATGATTTGTTTTAAATGCAGAGTAGTATAAATATAACATGTTATATAACTAATCATAATTCTGGCCAAAAGATATACAACATGACAAAAGAAACAAATTTTTTAACAAATCATTTGATAACTGCAAAACTTGGTATTACTGTGTTTAAAGTAAGTTTTTTTTTTCTTCAGAAAATAAAATATTTTTTATCCTCTTATTAAGGAATTCAATGTGTATTGTTTGACGGTGTATTTTTTTAAAAACATTCTCTGTAAATCTGTAACTGCATAATTGTAATCAAGAGCTGTAACATGTATAAACCTCAAAATATGATATACAGTATATTTTTTCTTTTGAAACTCTTTTTTAAAAGAATTAAAATAAAAACACCAGTAATAGAAATACTGAAATAGGATCAATTTCCTTCCTTTCTTGGCTTTGAAGTTGGAGTATCTGACCATTGACAGCCTTATCCGGTTGAATTCCCTACCGCAACAAATACGGAGTAAATCCTTTATTATTATTTGAAATTTATTAAATATTATAAAATTTTGCAAGTTTTATTTTTTATTTAATGAGTCTTATTCATATTTTTTTTTATAATTTTAATCAGTTTTAACTTTTAACAAATATTAAAAAATACAGTATATTTAAAGGACTTTTAATTGAGGAATTGAATTATTGGATCCTGCTGACTCAGATTGCGTTTATCCAATGCAGATAAAGCTGGAAGAAAAAATTATTAATTTATGTTTCTTAGCGAGAATCAGAGGAGTAGTAGTCGGTTATTTGTTTATCATTTTTTCCGTTTTCACAACAACAAAATTCAAAACCGTGTAGAATTTTCAATATTGATTTTTAACACCAACTGTATCGTGTAAATAAATTATTAGTGAAAAAAAAACCTTCAAATCTAGTTAAAAAAACATTATAAATATTGAAAATGTGTTTGGCAAACACAAAACAAAATAAGAAACCGTGTTTTTTGAAATTACACATGTGTTGGAACTGTTACCTGGATTGGTTGCTTGTGTTAGGTAACAGCACAGAGGAATGTTGAGCTGAGCTCGCTGGATTGGACAGGTCAGCAACCTACTTTTAAAAGCAAAACAAAAAAACCAAACCCTACATTCCAACATTAATCATACATCTATTCCTCGTCTCCATCATTTTGTGTTGTGCTCGCTCTGTCTCTCTGTCTCTGTAAAGCGCGTTTCAGCACCCGTTACCGGCGAACATGGAGAGGGTAATCGGCGGGAAGTTTAAGATTGGTCGGAAAATCGGAAGCGGTTCGTTCGGAGAAATTTATATTGGTCAGCAACACCACATATGTTTCTTTCTCCTTTGTTTTTGAAATTGATTGGAGTATGCATGTATATTATAATTACAATTATAACATGATAGGCATAGTTAATTTTGCAGTTTTGTATCTATTTATGTACTGTTGTATACATATGCTGATTGGTTATTGTTTTTTTTTTTTCCAGCATCAAATATGGATACCTCTGAGATTGTCGCCATCAAGATGGTTAGTCTTCTTTTATTTCTGGGTTCTCGCCCCTTTACCGTGCCACTCAAATTTCGTTTGTGTTGAATATTAGGACCTGCTTAGGTTGAAATTTTGTTTTTACAAATTACTGTAAAAGTATTTTTATTTTTTTAATTGTATCTTATACAGATCCTTGGAAACAAGAAATGCCAAAATAATGTGAATGGAAATGTAAAATAGGTTCTTAATTTACATAATTTTAGTCTCAGTTTTATTTTTCATGTGCGCTTCCTCAGCATGCGGATGCTGGATATGTGCGGTTGATTACATGGAGTTAGGGATAAGTGTTGGAAACTTGGAATAAGCATAGTCCGTAGTGCATAAAAATGAATAAAAGCTTGTGTCAAGTTTTAATAGAGAACTTTGCTTGTTAGATGTCATATTCAATTATTCAAGAAATATACCAATGGTCTAATTGTGAGTTATGTTGCTGTGTTCTAATGTTGTAGGAAAGCAAGAAGACCAAACATCCACAGCTATTGTATGAAGCAAAGTTATATAGTATTCTTCAAGGAGAAAGTAAGTTATATAAAAGAAGCACCTCAATAATTTAAATGCTCTCAGAACATTTTCCGAGCGTAATGCTAATTCTTTTGTTCTTCTTACTCTTGGAATTTTAGGTGGTATTCCAAGTATGAAGTGGTGTGGCACTGATGGAGACAATAATGTTCTAGTTATTGATCTTCTGGGACGGAGTCTTGAAGACTTTTTTGTCTACTGCGGGAGGAAGTTTTCATTAAAAACAGTTTTGATGTTGGCCGATCAGATGGTAACCACTTATTCATGTCAGCATTGCTTGCCTCAGTTTTCAAGGAACCTGCATTTCTTCCATACTGACTTCTAATTTGTCTTCTGGATATTGCTATGTTTCCTACAAGTTGCTGTATCAGTTTTGTCTTTAAAACTACATGTTTTAGTCAATGCTTGCATCCATGGAAGTTTTCAATGAAAGCGCAATAATAGAAAATTAAGTCGATTTCATTAACTTGACTACAGCTGACAAGAATAGAGTGCATGCATTCCAAGGGATTTTTGCATAGAGACATAAAACCAGATAACTTCCTTATGGGTCTTGGGAGGAAATCAAATCAGGTAATATCCTCAAAATTATTTCTATTTAATGGCTAACTAAGTTGGACAGTTTTCCTCTCTGATAATTCCTTTGATTCCTACAGCTTCTTATATATGTTTTCTGCAATTTGTTACATTTACAGGTTTATATTATTGATTTTGGACTAGCAAAAAGATATAGGGACCCTAACACAAACAAACATATTCCTTACAGGTCTGTTCTGTTCTGTTCAGTTTTATTTTATATTTTTTTATCTCTTCATGTTATGAATCAATGTTTTCCCAGGTGTGGCAGTGTCCTGTGTTGTAAGGTTTTCTAGTGTCACAAATGTATTTGATTGCTTTTCTGTCTCCCTAGATGCCTTTTGATTTTCTGTATATTCAAGTTTATTTTTATGATATTGTGTTAATTAAAGTGATACAGTTTTTCTTCTTGCTTCATTTTTCTTGTTCAAAATTTGTATGGTTAAAATCCGGTAATCATCATGATCTTTTTTGTAACTGGTAGAACCATTGCCTATATTACCATCCTTGCAGTGTATTTTACTAAAATAGATATTCTTTTGTTTTCTGATTTCTGAAGTAAAAGTACATTATTTTTTTTTAGCAATGGGAAGCCTTCCAACTTGTGATCTGTGGAATCTCAAATAATTCTTTTTCTGAATTCTTCTGATTGATTCATTCTCAGTGTTGCTTGTGCTTTACCAGTTTTAGTTTAACTAGCAAGGATCTCATGGCCTAATATTTGTTTTAACCTTAATAAACTCATCCAGAGAGAATAAAAGCTTAACAGGAACTGCACGTTATGCAAGTTGTAACACTCACATGGGAATTGGTCAGTAGAAAGAACTTTTCCCTCTGTATAACTGCAACTTATAACCTACAAATTGCCCACAAATTGGTTTTTATTTTGTCAGAGCAAAGTCGTCGGGATGATTTGGAGTCTCTTGGCTATGTTCTTATGTACTTTTTAAGAGGAAGGTGAGTTTCTTCCTATTCATTGTAACTTTCCAGGCATCCTCATTGAAAAACAAAATGGTGCATGTAAAGTATCGATGGTACCGGTTTTTCAGGTAAATATATGGCTTGACTATCTGTTTCTTGCATTTCAGCCTTCCTTGGCAGGGTTTGAAAGCTGCCACCAAAAAGGAAAAATATGACAATATCTGTGAGAAGAAATTATCAACTCCCATTGGGGTATGTAAATTAAGAGCTTCAAAGAATTTCTATTATTGGGTTAATCAAATTTTAGTTCTTGTCTTGTAGATTTTCTTATTGAAGTTTTCTGTAACTCAGAAGTTTACTGATTCCAGATTTCTTGATATTAGATGCTTTGCAAGTCATATCCTGCGGAGTTTGCTAGTTACTTTCACTATTGCCAATCTTTAACATTTGATCAACACCCAGATTATGGATACTTGAAGCGCTTGTTCCGTGATTTGTTCAAAAGAGAAGGTATTGGTTGTCTGTTTTATCATATTCTTGATTTCAAATACTTTTTCTGCTAGTGGGAAATATAGCCCATTGTTTCGTAAAGATGAAACTTCTTGTATTGATTGATTGCTTTAGATATTAAATGCAGAAGTATGATATCTTAAATGAATGCCACCAAGTATTTAACCTTTCTTCCTCTTTCCTCTTGCTATGCTACATTTTATGCCAAAGTATCTTTATTTTGGCAGAGTTATTCTTCATTGAGTATAAAGCTATAGGTTAGAGATCAGCCCTACTTCAGTACAAAACCATTTATCCAATTTTTATAGTTTATTGTTTTCAACCTTTATTCTTCCTCCAAAATCATGTATTCAAATTTTTCAGGCTGTGCAAATTTTATGAATTGTTTCATTTAATTCTTAATGTTTGTTAGTATTTATGGCCTTATGGGATTAAATAATTTTAGTTGTATCATGCATTACCAATCTTAGGGTTTCAAAGTTTTATTATCATGTTTTTGCTAGTCTCAAGTTATATTTATTTATCTTCTCTTTTGATATAACAATTTTTGTTTGGCTGAATTCAATGAGCAGGATATGATTCTGACTATATATTTGACTGGACCATCCTAAAATATCAGCAGGCGCAACAGACAAAGAAACAAAATCAATCATCTGTTAGTACTTGGACTATTTTAATAGTTATTTTGAATAAATTGCTTGCCATAATGTATCTCCCTTGGAGAAATTATTGCATGGTCACAGACCACCATGGTCCTGGTCAATCTTTACGACACATAATCAAATTATATGAGGTCTTGATAAACTGAAAATTTCGACTATGTGCCATGTGGAGGTTGATCAGTTCCATGGACATGTAGTAGTCCCAGACTATGTAATAATTACCCCCCCCTCCTATTGCGAGTCTGTGACCAATTACCTTTGACTTTTATAGGGCATATCAAGTGAGAACTTCTCTTATTGTGAGAAATGATAACTATAAATTTCAGCCATACAACCATACATGATAAAGGGATGATCAAGATTATAAGTTAGTCAGTGGTCACATGATTACTTAAAAAGTGTTTTGTTTTTCTTTTAATCTTGACCATTCAAATATGATATAATGGTCTATTCTATATTTATAGTTCTCATTTCTCACAGTAATAAGAGTTTCATTTGATATGCTCTCTCTTTCTCTCTCTCTCTCTCTCTATATATATATATATTATTATCTTGCTTGCATTTACTGGAATGTTTTAAGTTATATGGATTTCTTTTTGGCTTGCATATTTAACTTTCTTGATTTTATCCTCTTACTCACTATGTATGTTGTGACAATGTGCAGCCTTCAACTGCAGTGCCTAGCAGTCTAGAACCAGTAGTTGTGGAAAAACATAAAGGTAACTTAGATCTTGTATCATGTGGTTAAAGGAATTATGTACTTTTTCCCAAGAAAGGCAGTATTCTACTAAGTTTGTGATTTGCATGCTGAGATTTGTATTTTCTTGTAGATTGAGTTGAAATTTAAAGTGACATTTTAAGCTTTTAACACTTTTTGGAAAAATTTAAAAGAAAAAGAAATAATTGGTGCTTACACTTTAAGTGAGGTATTTTTGTTGGAACTTTGTTGTCTTGGAAAGCAAAACATAATAGCTTCTGATATGCAAAGATAGTGGCCAATACTCCTCAATATGGATAGATATTTCCCAATTAACTGTTTCTATTATTATTATTATTATTATTATTATTATTATTATTATTATTATTATTATTATCGTTGTTGTTGTTGTTGTGATAAGGAGCTTTTAGTTGCTGTAATAGCGATGAACTGATATAGTCTTACAATCCTGCACTACTGTGAAGGAATGCTCTCTATAGATCACGTTCTCATGCCTATGCTTTACATTCCCTTTTCAGGAGTCAATGATTCAGCTCATGTTACTGTAACAAAAATGTTGGCCAATCTCGAACGTCCAAGTGCACCACGTGTGCAGCCTAAGCCATCTAATGTTCAGAATCTGGATGCCAAGAATCATATTGAGAAACATGTAAGTCACCGTAATGAAATTCCTGCCACTGGCTTTCTTGCTTCTATTCCCTATTTTAAAAATAAATAGCATACCCTCTATGGATTACTAACATATGGTGATATTGCTACTTTCAGTATGTTAGAGTAGTTAGTTCAATTATACTGATTTTTAATTTGAATTTTGTTTAGCTGAAGAAATTCATTTGATTGACATAAATCTTTGCAGGGTGTGAACAATAGTCCATCTACTTCCTCTGCCACTCCCAAATCCTCTACAGTAAATGCCTCGAAACCAGAAAGGCCCGCAGGAACCTCAAACCTTGGTCGTGTATTTGGGAGTAATGCCCGTGTTTCAAGCAGCTGGATTCCTTCACTACGCCGAATTTCTTCTGCCAAATAGTAGGTAAGAAAATCACTTATCTATAATATGAAGTTGAACTCTGCTATATAATTACCAGGCTCTCGGCTTTTTAGTTACTGATTGCTGTATTTTGACTATCACATTTTGTCATAATTGTAGAATATTTTTGGCCTAGCCACTGACTAGGTTTTGTTTCTCGGACAGGATTTGAAGGCCACTTACAGCTTTTTTTCTTTTTTGCAAATGTCGTGTACATATGTTGTCCACCAGAGGAACATTAGACTGTAATGAAAAGCAAGATACACTGACATGACAAGCTTCCTGCACATGACACTATTACCAAATGTATTGGCAGATACATTGTTGTGGAGTGAGGTGGATGCTCTCAATTTTAAGATTTGGAAAGAGGGAAAGTAAGGGAGTATGAACGATTTTGAAGAACGAGGTATGCTGTGGATGTCTACACACGAGGTTCAGGGTAATTTGGTTGGTGGGCCTTAAAATGTGAGAGTTTGGCAGGTTTTTTCTCTCCTAATAATGATGAATCAAACATGTATGAGTGAGGGGAAGCCACAATCATTCTTATTGTACCCGTCTTTTTTTTTTTCCTATTCATCTTTTGTTTTTCAAACATTCAGTATACAAATTCGGTTGTCTTTTCCTTTGTACAGTTTGTTTTGCATACAATATAATCACATTGTACCCCAATCCCAACAAGGGAATTATTCACAAGTCAATCCTATTCATAGCTATTTGAAACTAATCAGATCCATTTTTGTTCTTGTTGAAATGGTGTTGGAGTCCAATCTTTGGACTTGGGTTAGTATTCTAATTTCTTAACCTTCCCGTGGTAGTTAGGATTAAAAGAAGTGTGACAACAAACAAACATTATACATTTTAAATTAATATAGGACCCTGCATACGCTGGTGTATGCACGTCTCTTTCGATTTTGAGGAAATGATAAAGATATTATCAGACTTATATCAAGGAATGAGCGAGTTAACTTTGATGCCTTATACTTGGTGCTGGTGGCTGCATCTTTTCATTGCCAATCGGCATACTTTAAATTTGTTTATCATGTAATGGTCCCCTGAAGGATCGCCAACTGATTGATAAGTCAGAATGACAAATTGTATCAAACTAAACTGTATTTATCTTAGTAATCAGCAACAAAATTAAAGAAAATAAATAGTAAAGAAGGAAAGAAAAGCACCCTTTGTCGTTTGCTTTAATTAACAAGACAGGAGCCACGAGGGAACACTTACCAAAAGAATAACATTGTCTCCATGGTCAAGGAAAACAGTGAAAATAGCACAGACCTGTATACGATAAAAACACGTACCTGGATCCAGTTTGCAATGCTAAACTGAGGTTTATCAAGTTATCAAAATTAAGAAACAATGTACATATGGGTCCCAAAACTCTACTTTAGAAAGTGATAGTGGTGACAAAGCAGAATCCTAGTAATGATGAACTCCGCTGCCATAAAAACAGGTCCTTAACTCTTTGTGCATGAACCACTAAGAGATGGAAATCAAAAGCAACAGCTTAAGTTGGAGACAAGAATGAATGGCCTTTAAATTGGGTGTCCTTTTGCTCAGCACTAAGAATCTTTTACATTGTTTTAATTTTCCTTAATAAAAAACACCTAGAAACAACGTCACATTTTCTTGTTAAATATCTCACTGTTGCTCATTAGTCCTCTCAGCATCTTACCTTTGCGTCTTCAATTCTCACTCATGCCATGAGATTTTTCACCTCCCGTGTCTCCTGACTCGAGTGATTTCCACCTAGTAAATCTTTACAAGTGAGTGGTAACATTCGTTGGTTGGTATAGTGAAGAAACTTCTTTTCATTTCAAGACAACTACTGAATTTTCTTCTTCAGGCACTAGAAGTTATGATATGAGAGTATATAGAAACTTTGACAGAATATGACCAAAAAGACTTCATGCTTTTTGTAAATTTTATGATTAAGCTTCATTCTGATGAAAGAATCTAACTCCTTTTCAATTTCAGTGAGCCCAAGCGCCTCTAACTCTATATGCTCAGTTCATCAGCTGGAGAACATAGATGAGAATGCTCCTGCAGATTGGCCTGCATCATCCTGTCCCCCTCCTGATACTCCAACTGAATCTATGGAGTTCCTTGCGAGATCATGGAGTCTTTCAGCCATGGAACTCTCCAAAGCACTGCACAGCACCAACGTTACAATCTCCACCGGTATAGAGATGCCACTTTCGTGCCCTTCAGGCCACCAATTTGATACCAAGAGTTCCACTGCTTCCAAAGCTGTAAGAACATTGGCTGTGTTTAATTTAAGAGTTATTTGTATTAGGTCATTAGCACTTCTTTTAGCTAGTTTTTTCTTACTTGGCAATGCAGCATGTAAACTGACAATCATGCAAAAGCTATGTTAGTTCTCTTAAAAGATATTCTATTTCTATGCCACACACACACCTGCATTGGGGAAATAGAAAAAAAAGGAGATATTCAAAGCCTTCCAAAGGAGTTTCACGGAAAAGAATTTTTCCATAACCTAGACCCCTTTTGTTCTGGTCCTAGGATTCTTCAATATAAAGAAGCATCTATTATTGCTGTGTGTGTCTATTGCTTTTGTAAGTTAATATTGGTTCTGAACTTCTGATGCAAGATTTTTGTGCAGTTATCTAACGGGTGTTTCCCTCCATTTTTGCCAAAAGACAGTAATGAAAAGAAGGTACTTTACTGCTTCACGTTAACTTATATAGTGATAAATATGATCATATGCAGAAGAAACAATTTGGCCCATTTTTCAGTTTCAAATTTGAAGCATATCATTTGGCCTTAGCCTGCTTTCATGACTAACTGCTTTTTGTTGTGAAGTTGATAATTTCCTCATGCCAATAGCTGAGAACCATCAATGACAAACACTCGCAAGCCACCATTACCAAACCTTGTTTTGTACAGCGAGCGAATTCTTAGTGTGTATAAATTAATAACATAGCAATATGTCATGTACAGGATTTACTTTTACTCCACCAAGCACTCAATCCAGAATTCCTTTCCAGTCAAAACTTGCTCAGAAATGGGGTATCTTGCAATCAACCTCATGATTATCTTCATCAGTTATGCTCAAATACCAACTCAATCTATTACTAAGTATTTTTTTTCATTTATTTTATTATTGGTGCAAATTATTGCTCACCAGCTTTACAGGAGCTTGCTAAGAGGTAGGACAATGGGTAGGTGGTTGAAAGATCAAAAGGAGAGGAAAAAGCAGGAAATTAGAACCCATAATGCTCATTTACACGCTGCAGTATCTGTGGCTGGTGTTGCTGCTGCTATTGCTGCAGTTGCAGCTTCAACAGCATCACCTGAAATGCCTTATGCAAACCAAAAGAACCCTCCCCCAGCTTCTTCTGCAATTGCATCTGCAGCAGCTTTAGTAGCCTCACACTGCATTGAGATTGCAGAAGATATGGGAGCTGAGCATGACCAAATATTAACAGTAGTCAACTCTGCCATTAATGCAAAAACCAATGGAGATATTATGACTTTAACAGCCGGAGCAGCCACAGGTATCAGAATTTACAGTTTATTTCTCAATCTTTGACCAAACTGAATTATAAACAGCTTCACTTGGTAGTGATATAAGTAGGTTGGTAGGATTCATGTAAAAGGCATACACCAAATCAGTTTTAATCTTCAGGTGGATTGCTCAATCTGCAGTTTATACCAAGTCTTCTTGATCCATAAATTAACCTATGCTCAAATGGAAAACAAATGTAAAGAACAATATATATACTTAATGAGCAACTTAATGGTAAGAAAAGCTTGGATAAAACGTGCAATCTATGAGCTCATTTCACACAGATATCGTCTAATACTAACACAAAATATAATGAACTAAATGCTCTGTTGGCAGCCTTGCGAGGAGCGGCTACTCTAAAGGCAAGGCTGCAGAAGGGGCCTGGAGCTACTTCAATTCCTCTAGTTGAGGAAAAGTGTGATGAAAGGAAAGAAGCAAACATCTTGACAGCACTGGATTATGTCTTTAGAGGTGGAGAACTTCTCAAACGTACAAGAAAAGGTATGTTTACTAACATGTTTGTGATAGTGGCTTCATTGAAATGGAAAAGAATAAAAGAAGAATGCCAAATGTTTAAAGCAACTTACATTCCTAATGCCAGTAACCATGCTATTTTAATTGTTAATACCAGGAGCTCTTCACTGGAAGCAAGTGTCTTTCAATATAAATTCAAATTTGCAGGTAATTGCTAGAAGACATTTCATATATCCATTAACAAATCATAGGCATGAGTTCCAATAAATTTTAAGTTAATTACAAGGGCATAGCTGACCAGAAAATTTTACTAATTTTGGATACATTGTCAATGTATAGGAATGAATGCAGTAGCAGCTTTAAAATTATAATTAGAAGTAACATAGAAACTAGGTATCGCCATCTTACTATAATCTCGTCATATCAATCAATTATACATTTGTTTCAAGTCAAAGCATGTGTTAACTATAGTATTCATAAAGTTAAAGGCTTCAATCAGTCAATATTTTTCTAATAAAGAGTAAAGACTCCTACAAATCTTTTCTACATAAAAGTATGAGCTGAGATTCAAGGCATCATTTTACATACTTGTATTGCATGTTATATGTAAATTTCTTAATATTATTTAATGAAATATTTTTTGTTAAGATGGCTGCCCAAGTAGCCTCTCTGCTCAATTGGTAAGGCTGAATTATCTGATCCTCCCCAGATTCCACAATGGTGGGAGCCTCGTGAGAATTGAGAAATGGAATTATGGCAATAATGTAATGTATGTAAAACTATTTTTATATACATAGACAGAGAATCAACTATTAACTCTGAAAATACTTCATAGATCAGAGAAAATCATAATTATTGGTTGTGTCACTGTCTCCATTACCTAGTTATTTGGACTAATACAAACTGACAACAGGTTGTAGTCAAAATGAAAAGCAAGCATATGGCAGGAACATTCACGAAAAAGAAGAAATGTAAGCAAGTTTCATACACAGCACCTATTTATTTTATTATTGCCACTCTCTGTCAACCAAGTTAAGGTATGTTATGGCCTAAAATGGCAGATATAGTCACCGGAGTTTGCAATGATATCCCAGCTTGGCCCGGAAGGGAGAAGGAAGACATCAGTGAAAAGAGGGCATATTTTGGAATAAAAACAACAGACAGGACAATAGAATTTGAATGTGGAAGTAAAGGAGACAAACAGTTCTGGCTTGAGGGGATCCAGTATATGTTGAATTGCCGTGTCAAAGTAACATTATAAAAAAAAATACGATTGACATTGAGATTGCTGTATATATGCCTTTTTTTTTTCTTTCCCTTTCCCTCACACAGTGATTGGAGGGGTTACTTTATTAAGGAGTAGAGTTGACAGTGCCACTGTAAGATTTCACTGACAAAATTGTTGAGACTACCATTTCAGTGGAGATGTAAAGGATCTAGTCATCTAGAACCATGCCTATTGTCACTCTAATTCCTTCAGAAAATCAACATTATCAACAAATGCCTGCAAGAGGTAATAAACAAGTCAAGTTATAAAACAAATAGAGGTTCATGTGAATTTGAACATAATAGGAAGGATTCCATTAGTACATTATGCTATACAAGAAAGAAGTATTTCAACTTTCAAGGTAAACAATTAGAGAACTCTAAGTAGATAGGTATGGAAAAATTTGTGGTAACAATATCAGAACATTTGAAGCACAAATCAAACTCTAAATTTCCCCATGTGTGTCCAGTTTGGTGTTGTACAAAAATCACTAATTTATCCATGTCATTCCTTGCACAATTTTACTATCTCATTACGCATTACACGTTCCACCCATCAATTCATCAACTAAACGCTTATGACTTCACTAGTAGATGTAAACCAAACTTTTTAGTGAGAAAAGTCTTAAAGCACATGATAAAACACATACAAGCAAAAAGGTTAAAAGGTCATACCAATTTCCAACCATCAGGGTCTAAGCAAGCTACAATCTTGGTGTTGATACCTGGCAAGGGCCCAGGTTCACGGATAATCTTCCCTCCACATAATTTGATTGCTTCTGCAGTCTTATAGACATCATTTGTGCCTATGGCAATCTGTTCAAACACAATGAGTTGCATTCTTACAATGGCATGCAGAAAACATTCATGTAGGCCATACAAAATCATAAAATTACTCTTAAAAATAGAAAAGAATAGAATCTACCTGTGCATAACCATTTCCTTTGTCATAATTAGTGACACCATAGTTATATGTCAGTTCTAGAACAGTATTCTTGTCTTCAGGACCATAGCCCATAAAAGCTACTGTGTACTGGAAAACAATCACAATCATTGATAAGCAGCGTCTATAGATGGACATGGAAGGAAAGCATAGCAGAGAATTATCACGAAAAGCATTTCACAAAATATTCACCAGGTACTAAATTTCTAAAACTCCATTTTCACTTGATGGAAATCATTAATACCTAGCCTTCAAAAATACTAAACAGATTCCAACAGGACAGACCTATGTCATGTTCATGATTTAGGTAGGCCAATAAGATGGTATGCACAACTAAAGGGCCAAATAGGTCATTTGGCCCAACTATATAGTCAGAGCACATCACACTGTAAGGTAAGCTTTCTTATGTAGACATTATAAACATAATAAATCTAAACAGTTATTTTTAGAATGTGAGTTTGGACCTAACTCACCACCAAAAGTTAGTTCATAGCATGATATTTATAGAATATATATATTCTATTTTGGGCTTATCTCTAGTATCTAGTCCATGTGGGACTAGATTTTTTTCCAATACACTCCTCACACTCAACATTATTGGACTTAGCGCGTGGATGACATGATAGGTGACCCGTTCTTAATGGATCTAGGATAGGCATATAAAAATGTGGGTTTAATGTTAGGAACACATAGTCATGCATCTGATAAATAGCTGCAAGTAGAAGTTACCTTCTGCTCGGGGTTGTCCCTCTTGCGGAGAAGTTTCATTCCAACAGCCTTTGAAATCAAACAAAGACAAGGAAAAACATTAAGCTACCAGTGATGAAGGAACCTTCACGATAAGCAGATAAGATCATTAAGAACTACTCACTTTTTCATAAAAGGCTATGGCACGATCAAGATCACCTACTCGAAGCATCACTTGGCATAGGGGTTCAGATGTAGGTCTTCTCTCCAAAAGTTCAAACTTATAACCATCAGGATCTTCAATGAAAGCAATAACTGCACTGCCATCTTTAACAGGCCCGGGTTCCCTTGTAACCTTTCCTCCTTTTGCCTTTACTAGATCTACTCTTTTGTAAATCTACAAATTTGCGGTATAAATAATAATCTTAATTGTCTGAGAAAAATCGTACAGTATAGATGAACACTGAACACCGACAAATGGAGATTTTGCGCTAAAAGTCACTCTTAACTGCCATTTAGTTGTTAAATTCCTAATTTCCTATAGGAATTTCTTTCTGCGACCATAACAAAAGAATTTTAACACACCTTAACTAACGACTTCATTAATTGGAGATAAATGCTTGAAAGTCATTCAACAAGTGCAACAAAAAAATATAAGGTATTTAAAGTAACAGTTGCATATAAGTTGGTCTTCCTCTTCCATATTCAAGTAAGACAAAACCCAGATTGGATTAATGATAATCAAACAGTTTCTGTGCTTTGCATTGTATATATGTAGTTGCAGTTGTACACAATAATGGATTATTATCTTTTAAAAAAATGGCTTACATCTTCAACTGCAACACCAAAATGACCAAAGCCACTTCCAATGTCATAGTTATCCACTCCATAATCTGCGATCTCCATGAAATAGCAAGTATGATGAGAAGCAATTTTGTGATAAGTTACAAGCATATACATAATGATTATACAGAAAAGAGTGGCATTCAAATCTCAACTCACTGTAGGTAAGTTCAACTGTAAAATTGGAATCTTCAGGCCCATATCCAAGAAAAGCATTAGAATATCTGTCTTCAGGTATATCACGTTGTCTCAATAGCTTCATGCCAAGGCATTCAGTGTAAAACCTGCATGCACCACAACAATGTAATCAAATTACACACATCGCTACTGAATTAGATTTCACACGTTTATATTAAAGCATCAGTGAAGCATCATTTCCAAAATTAAAGTACAGCATACTTTATAGTCTTCTCCAAGTCTCCAACACGGTACACAACATGGAGAAACCTTCTGTTGTCATTTTTGACCCAGTCAAACAAATCTTTCTCTGGTTGGGCTAGTTTTTCTGCAGCAGAAGCCTCTACTACTCTTAACAACTCTGGTCCTTTTGCACCAAATAACTGAGCTTGTGGGAGAGCTGAATAACCAAATGATGTAGCAGAGAACCAAGTTATAACTAATGCTATTTCAGTCTTTGTGAGTAAAATGGACAAGAAAGGTGCATTAGCTTACCAATGCTACCAGTGGAGACAAGGTGAAAGAGAGCAAGTCTTCTTGATGAAGTACATGATGATGATGAAGTGGTACATGGTCTCAGCATTGAAGCAGCTGGTAACATTAAGGATGATGACATAGCTAATCAAATAATGTTGTTCCTTTTCTCAGTAAGTCACAGTGTACACCTTCAACATCTGTGTCTCTCCTATGTGAGTTGTTGTAATATGGTGTACTATTTTCTTATTGGCTATTGCTATATCCAAATCCATTCTGCATGTGCAGGTATGTAAGAGCCACAATTTACAGACTTTCATTGTATTGGACTGTTTTTTTTATTGGTCCATGTTGGATTGGACTGTTGGCCTGCTACAAATTACAGACTTTCGTGGGATTTCGCCTAGAGTGTTGCTAGGTGCACCAGCATTTTTACTGGTGCACCCAGCAAAAATATAAAATGCCAAAATTGCCCCTATCAGCTTTCTTCCTTAAAATGCCAAATTTTTTTCCGGAACAGCTTCTTACTCCATTTTCAAAGAGCTTTCTTCTCGTTTTCCACTTTTTCCTGCGGCATTGTCTCTGGTTCGTGGGGGTAGCAAGGTTGAGTGCAGCGGTGAAGGTGAAGTTTCCGACGTGAAGCTTTGCGGTGGTCGGTGGCGGCAAACAAGGTACGCAGATGGCGTTTGTGCGTCGCGGACGTACGGATGGCTTCCGGATCAAGTTGATCCGTAAAAAGCTTACGGATCAACTTGATCCGGAAGATTGTTACGGATTAACTTGATCCGTAAGTTCCGGATCAAGTTGATCCGTAAGTTCCGGATCAACTTGATCCGTATGTGTATTATTTTTTGTATTTGCTGTTTTTGCATCTGTTTTTGCATTTTTGCATCTGTTTTTCCATTAATTTTCCTTTTTTATTTTAAATTACTAATTTTTTTGTATGGTCATTTTTTGTTTGATTTGGTTAGATGGATGAAGATGAGTGGATGTATGAAATAATGTCTGAACGAGCGGATATGGATTATGAAAATGCAGAATCATGTGGTGCGAATGAACCACATGTTGATTGTTCGGAAGCGTTCAAGACTTCTCAGGTTATAATGTTAATGCTTGTTACATATTTAATAAAATGAATATTGGTAGAAAACTTAAATTATGTGGTTTTTGTAGGTGTTTGAGTGCCGAGAGGATGTTTTGCGGTGGGCTCGATCCGTGGCTCATGAAAACAGATTTGTGGCGGTGATTTTAAGGTCGGACACAAACACAGGTAGTAGAGGAAGAAGTACGTTTGTGTTAATTGGCTGTGAAAGGAGTGGCGAGTATAAGTGTAGGAAAAAAGAATTTATCAGAAGAGACACTGGGACTAGGAAATGTGGGTGTCCCTTCAAGCTTCGTTGCAAGCCAGTGGCTGGAGGAGAAGGCTGGATGGTGAAGTTGATTTGTGGAGTGCATAATCATGAATTTGCCAAGTCATTAGTTGGACATCCATATGCGGGGCGATTGACTAAAGCTGAAAAGACACTTATTGCTGATATGACGAAGTCCATGGTGAAGCCAAGAAACATTTTGCTAACTCTGAAGGAACACAATGCCAATAGCTGTACGACTATTAAACAGATATACAATGCAAGAAGTGCATTCCGTTCTTCCATAAGAGGAAGCGATCTTGAAATGCAACATCTGATGAAGCTTCTTGAACGTGATCAATATATTTATTGGCACATAATAAAGGATGAAGACGTGGTTCGTGATATCTTTTGGTGTCACCCTGATTCAGTGAAGTTAGTCAACGCATGCAATTTGGTGTTTTTGATAGACAGCACCTACAAAACAAACCGGTATAGACTCCCATTGCTCGATTTTGTTGGGATGACACCGACTGGGATGACATTCTCTGCCGGTTTTGCATATGTGGAGGGTGAACGCGTTAATAATTTGGTATGGGCTTTACAACGCTTTCGAGGCCTTTTTTTAAAGCGTGATGCCCTCCCTGGAGTTATTGTCACTGACAGAGACCAAACATTGATGAATGCAGTGAAAGATGTATTCTCTGAATGCACAAATTTGTTGTGCATCTTTCACATAAACAAGAATGTGAAGGCTAAATGTAAATCACTAATTGCGCAAAAAAATGCTTGGGATTATGTCATGGATTGCTGGGGATCTCTGACTGATTGTCCTTCAGAATAGCAGTTTGATGAATACCTGAAGAAGTTCGAAGTAGCTTGCGCACCTTGGCCAATATTTGTTGACTATGTCAAGGAAACATGGATAATACCACACAAGGAAAAATTTGTTTCTGCCTGGACTAATAAGGTGATGCACTTAGGAAACACAACAACAAACAGGTATGAAATTGTTCAACTATTTCTATTAACGTTGAAAAATTTATGGAATTGTATTATTGTATATGTTTATTTTTATTTGTGTATTTGAAATGTAGGGCTGAATCTGCTCACTCGTATTTAAAAAGATTGTTACAAAATAGCATTGGAGACTTATGTAGTGTGTGGGATGCCGTGAACAACATGATTACGTTGCAGCACACACAGATTAAAGCATCATTTGAAACAAGTACACATGTCGTTGGACATGTGTTCCAAAAAACCTTATACAGGAGGCTGCTTGGAATGGTTTCAAGGTATGCTTTAAATCAGATTGCTGCTGAATTTGAGCGTGTTCACTATGCTGGCAAGAATCCCTTAAGTTGTGGTTGCGTGGTGAGAACCACGCTTGGTATTCCTTGTGCTTGTGAGCTATCCAAATATGTTGGTGGTTGCATCCCACTTGATTCAATTCATATGTTCTGGAGGAGACTCAGTTTTTCAGACCAAGGGTTATCTGAGCCCGAGGTGGGCATCAAGGACGTAATGGAAACAATATACCAAAAATTTGAAGAACTTGATGTTTGTGGCAAGTTTACTCTAAGAAGTAAACTTTGGGAAATTGCACACCCTGATCAGAATTCGATGTGTCCTCCTCCAGCAAAGGTTAACACAAAGGGGGCACCGAAGAAAACTACGAGTAGGAACCCAAGGTCAACAAGCGCGATCCATCTTACTGGGAGAATGTAGATGCCTTTGAATCACAACAAAATAACAATTCGTCCGTGAGACGTTCTGCATCATCCTTTGAGCAACCGATTCGAAGAACGATGATGCCCATGTTGGACCAGTTTCAGCCATTTATGCACGACTTCATTGATAAGATTGTTGATGTCAAAGGTGATGGTAACTGTGGATATCGATCGGTTACCAGTTTATTAGGTATGGGTCAAGACTCTTGGTCGGTGGTCCGCAACCATCTGCTTAAAGAACTTGCCAATTTCTCAAAAGACTATGTCAAGCTCTTTGGTGGCACGGAGAGATTTGAGGAATTAAGGATGTCACTACTTGTTGATGGGTTAACCAAGGTATTTAATTTATGAATTTGATTTTTAAGACTTTAGTTTGAAATTAAGTTTGACGTGCATATTTGTTTTATTCAAGTGACAACGGATAAGTGGATGGATATAACGGACATGGGACATGTCATTGCATCAAGGTATAACGTAATCGTTGTATCCTTGTCTAAACAACAAAGCATGACATTCTTTCCCCTTAGAAGTCAACCGCTGACAAATTCTTCATTGCATCGTATAATTTGTATCGGTCATGTGTATGACAATCATTTTGTTGAGGTACATTGTAGATATAAAGTGTTTTTTTTATGATTATGCAATGACTTTTGTAGGATTGAGTTAACATTTTTTTCGCATACACAACAAGTTTATTTAAAAGAACGTTGTCTCTTACCGCCTGTATCATTGTTATGATCTAGCAATTGTCATCCGCAGGCGAAGTCATGGCCAAATCCATATATTAGCAGAATGCAGCATTACAAGAGCTTCATGATGTTCAAGAGAGACTATGTTGACTTAAATGATGATTGAACATGTAATTTATAAATGCCTGATCGTTTTGAACATGTAATTTATTTGTTACGTCCACAACAAAATTATTACTTAATTCTAAAAAAGCATGTATGATATATCGTTGTCTGACTTGACTGCACATTGTGGAAAACCGTGTTTGATAAATTGTTGTCTGCATTAACATAAAGCGCATGAAAGGACCCTGCACAGCATGACTACACATGCAGATCTGATGCAAGCTAAAGCATGTCATGTCATTCGTGTAGTTGACAACACATACAGAAAGCATGTGCATGCGTATTTTCAATCTTTAAAAAATGCAGCACTAATATTAAAACTCATCTATATATATGGCACAACCTAACCTTGTAAGAAAGCACAAGTTTCAGTATCAACCCAAGTCTTACAAAAACTATGGCATTCTTGGGAGAGACAAGTAGTCAGACAGTTGTGAACTCTACATTAGGTTTTATTTTTCCAAATGGATCCATTGTTCACAACGACAGTGGTGTTTCCTTCCAAGCTTTCACTCCAGTTCCCATTCGAGTACCTAACGGGTGTGATTTTCAAACGTTAAAAACCAGAATACACAATACCCTTAAGCTAATCGACAAGCAATTTTTGGATGAAATTTACTACCGGCAGCCTTTCACGTATGCAGGTAATCAATTTCGGTTTCAATGTATGCAACTGAAAGATGATGCTGATTTTAACACAATGTTAATGTGTAATCATGAATTTTCGTTTGTTGGTCCGATTGAGTTATTATGTAGCATTGCTAGAACCCCAGATGATATTTTAAACTTACTTGAAACTACTATGACCCCTACTCATGATGCCCTGCTATATTACAATGGGAGGTGGAACATGTCACGCCAAAATGAGTTTGTAGGTTACTCGTTCACAGGAAAAAATCCCAAAAACTTTGACATTCCCACCGGATGTACCATGGATGAACTGAAGGATTTGATCAAACAAGTTGCGCCTCGTGGGATTCCCCCTTATGGTGTTGATGAAACACAAATGGTAACGCGATTGTTTTTTCGGAAACCAAGTCACCATGAGTATTCAGAAAAAGTTATAAAATTTGAAATAATTGAACTCAAAACCAACGAGGACGTGATGAAGGTGCTCATTGAGTCTAACTACTGGAAAAAGATTGGGCCAATAGAAATTTTAGCTGTTTTCAGTAAACCTTTACCGCAAATGGAAGACGAGTTGTCCTTGTCGCAAAATTAGCATGAGTTAGTTAGTTGTAGTATTTTATGGAAATTTAATTTCGTTTGACTATGTTGAAGTTAATGTACTGTTTCAATTCATGTATTGCATAATCGTTTTCAATTACAAGAATCTCAACTAAAAAAATAGATTTCTATATATAACAAACTAATTAATAAATTGTTTTTCTTCTTACGGATCAAGGTGATCCGTATGTTGATCCGTAAGACACTTTACGGATCAAGTTAATCCGTAAGTGTCTTACGGATCAACGTACGGATCACCTTGATCCGTAAGAAGGAAAACAAGTAGGGGCAATTTTGCCATTTAAGAGCTTTGCTGGGTGCACCAGCAATAATGCTGGGTGCACCTAGCAACACTCTTTCGCCTATTATCCTTTGCTCGAACCCAAAATGGGAATTGATATTAAACCCTCCAAAATTACTTTTGGCCCCTATCATGAATGTGCAAAATACTAAAATACCCTTTTGCTTCTTTCCTCCCATATTGGCACCCACCTCACCCTTTCTGGCAAATCAACAGAATCACAATTTTTGTCGTGTCACATAAATTGTTACACAACAGAATCACGATTCTGTTATATTGAAATTGTAACAACAGAATGTAACATGAATTCCAACAAAATGGAATCATTGTTCCATTGTATAACAATTTATGTAGTAGAATCATATTTTTGTTGTGCTTCTTTTTCCAAAAAAAAATGATTTTGTTGCACAACAGAAGTTTGATTCCATTATACACTATGTAACAAAATCATACTTTTGTTATACTTTCTTAATTGATCTCCACTTGTACAATATAATTATGATTTTAAGGTGCAATTTTTTTGCACACCTAGCTACACAATGAAAACATACATCTAGTGGGATGTAAAAAAAGAGTACAATGTTTTTCGTACCTCCACTAGTGTAGTGGAAGTGTGTTTCTATTGTGCATTGTAGGGAAAAATATCTTTGGAATTTGAGAATGTTGATAGGGACTAAAAGTAATGTGGTTAGGGGCCAATAACAACCCCCACCCAAAATA
Source organism: Glycine max (assembly GCF_000004515.6). Taxonomy (NCBI): domain Eukaryota; kingdom Viridiplantae; phylum Streptophyta; class Magnoliopsida; order Fabales; family Fabaceae; genus Glycine; species Glycine max. The sequence goes on from NC_016091.4 coordinate 6,994,080, forward strand.
TACAATAGATTATAGGATGAAAAGATAGTGTAAACATCCTTCATTTTTTTATTTTTTATCTTGGGTTAAAATTAAATTTCAGCTACAAGATTTTAATATGTTTAGCTGGATAAATATGTCATTTTTAAATAGATACGACATATTCAAATTCTAACCACTTCAAATATTTATGGTCATAAATCTTAGTTTTGACATAAATGAGTTTTGACCACAATTTAAAGAGTGATGGATGTTGTGCTGAATATTATAGGCAAAATTGTATTTTTTGGTCTTCTTAATTGTTTTCAATTTTGATTTTAGTCTCCATTTAAATTTATTCATGAATTTAGTCCCTTAATTATGTCAAATCGTGTAAATGTGGTCTTCAAGCTCATATTTGAACGTTGACTGTTACAAATAAAGGTCAACTGTCATGTGTCATGTTCTGATTGGACATGAAAAGGTATATCTAAGAATCAACTTTAATATTTTTCTATTCATTGTCCAATCGTGACTGTCAATGTTTCCTTATAACCATCAACGTTCAAATCTGAATTTGTAAACTACATTTATAGGATTTAACATAATTTGGGGACTAAATTCACAAATAAATTTAAAGGAAAACTAAAATAGAAATTAAAAATAACTAAGGGGATCAAAAATACAATTTTATCAATGTTATATAAAGAGTGATACTATTCGCATAACATTTTATGTGCTGGATTATTAGCTAAGTAAATAGTATATTATTGTCTCTAAATTAGTTTATATGGTGACTGAATAATTTTGGTTTCTAAATCAGTTTCTAATTAATAAATTTGAAGTAATGAAGAAACTTAGCCCGCCACGATGATTGACCATGCAAAGTTTTTGCTTTTAAGTTAACAATATTTTATTTAATTAAATTTTACATATAAGTAAAAAAAAAAATCCTAATTGAGATTTTTTAAATGAAAAACCAAATATGTACACGATATCTCAATAATGTGCCGTACGTAGTTTACGTGTCTGCTGCTTTTCCTATATTATTTTTGCTCAAAGTCGAGGGGGCAAAGTAATTTCAATAATGTGCTGTACGTAGTTTATGCGTCAGTGCTGCTTTTCCTTGATTATTTTTGGCTCAAAGTCTAGGGAGGAAAGTAGAATCTTAATGCGGCTTGTCCTCATATATCATTACTAGCACCAAATGTAACTTCAACCTTTTAATTTATATGAAGTAATTATGATCAATGATTTCGAGGAAAAGCTTTCAAATCGATTAACGTTCTTTCCTTGTCACAATATAGTAGTAACAACTTTGTATCTGCCCTGAATTTAGCCAGTACACAAGCCTCCTAGGCCACGATTGTTATGCAAAGTGACTTAAGGAGATAATTGGTCGATTTCTTTATGATGAGATGTTACTCAATCCCATAAGTTGGGTGTACTTAAACAAAAACATTGGCGGGACTAAAGAGCTTATTCCAGCTAGAACATTTCATATCATTTAAGATCAAATGAAGACTAATAATTATTTATAAATATTTTTTTCTCTAAACCTAAAAGAAGCCTTTTAATAAAGAAAAAAAAATTGTAATTGTCTATCAAACACCTAAGCCGATAATACTTTAGATACATAAATCTTATTGATGTCTACGAATTTGAAGTGGAAACATTTATAATAAAGGGGTAAGCTATATATTTTTTTCAATCCAGTCTTCATTTCAAGTTTAGAAAGGAAAATAAAAATTTTAATATTTGAAAAGTATTATAGGTATTATAATGTTACGGATCAATATTTTGATGACTATGATTTATCCTAACATTTATAAATTATTAATAACACGCACTTTAATTAATTACGAAAAAAATTAATATGATAATAAAGTAATTATTTATTAAAAATTAAATCGCGATATATATATATATATATATATATATATATATATATTATTTTTTTTATAAAAAAATCACTTGTAATATATTACTAATAAACTAATTAAGATTTTTTAATATTAAATATATTTAAGAGCCTAAAAGACCTAAGGACCGGTCCTGTATCTGAAATTAACTTTGCCTGTAATTCCGTTGACCTAATTAAGGGTGATGCGCTGGCGTTGGAGAATTGAAATTCTTAATTAAGAAAAGATTATTCTTTATTTTAAAGAAAAACTCGTCCATTAAAAATTGATGTGGGTACAGTGACCATGTAATGACAGATCAGAGAGAAAGTAGTGGCATGGCACCATCGTCATCATCATGTGAAAATACTAATTATTAAGTCGACAGTTTTTGTTTTTAACTTTTTATTTTTATGTTGAAGTAAAGTAGAGAGTTGATGAACGCTACGACGTCCCTTTTACATGGCCCACTGGCTAAGTTCTAACCCTAGTCCCCTCCCTCACAGTCAGAATTGATAATATTTTTGTGTATTATTATTAGTTTAATTTATTTTAAAATAATAATATTTCAATTGAATTTATACAAAAATAATAAAAATAATATTTATTTCTTTAAATATAATATTTCTTTTACAAAATATACACTAGTATATGTGTACGAATCCAAATGTCAATAGCTGAACATGATTCGTGGTTTGTAATTTTGGCATTGAAAAAAAGTTAAGGCATCTTTAAATTAGTTTATTTTACATGTTTTTACTGAAAAATTTAAAATGATTATTTCTATAATCTTTTAAAAATGGAACGAGAAAGTGAGATTTGAGTAAGGAATTGAATGACAAACAAAATATATATCTTTTTTTTTTATATAGATTCAAAGGATTGATCATTTTTTATTTTTTGATACATATTATATATATAATTGTATACTAGAGTATGTTTCATTTGGTTTCACTCCCCCAGTTCTACACATAGAGATGTAGTTGCATCTGTAAGCATCAGTGCAAATAAAAAACTGGGTGCTGGCTATACTTTTTTTATAGAGAAAATTCTTGAATACACTCTTTATATTAAGGACCCAAATTCTTGTATGTTTATGCAATGATGTTACGGGGGAGTTTCTATTGTCTGTGTTATTAACTTATATTTTCCTTTCTTTTTTTGTTTGTTTGCTAGTGTACCTTGTTTAATATTCCAAGAAAAAAAGTGGCTTTCATGGTATCGGACAAAATAATATAGTTAATTGATGTGGATTAAGCTGAACCGGTGGAATGCTCATGGAGTCTCATGTGCTACTGAAGAAGTACTGAGGCTGAAAAGATTTTTCCCCCTACATTATATATTTTAAATTTAATAAAAATATACTATTATAAAATGTATACTCCTTTGAGCTATCAAATAAATGATCACTTTTTTTATATACTTTTAATAAATGTATATACTCCTGTTAGAGTTGTCAAAGTCTTATCAATCATTTTTTAACAAAATTTATTATTCATTTTATCTTAAGTTATATTATTCATTTTTTTATATAGAGTAATTGAGCTAGATATGTAATCACATATCTTAGACTCGAATATGAAATCACTTGTAAAACTCAAAGATGAGATACTTTTAAAATAAAAAAAATCTTATTTAACCTTTTCTTTTAAATTAAATTTAGTAATTATTAGAAAAGAATAGATTAATTAGTATGATTTTTTTAAACTTAAATAGTTGTCTCGAATTCGGCATTTTCAAAAGAAAAACGCTATTGTACATAAATTATCTCACATAAAGAAGAATGAAACCTACACAAATTTATGAATTTTAAAAAATTTCAGTTAATAAAAAATACATCTAAAAAAGTGTGTTAGAAAGTAGTATTTTTAATGCTTATCTTATTAACATTTCTCATCATTCATGTGTCTAACAATAGTAATTGGTATTAGTAAAAAAAAAATGGTATTAGTCAAGGCTGGACACCATGTGCAAACCTAGCTAGTAGCATTCAGGTCACTTGCACTTGTGAGTTATGAGTCATGAAAGGTTGGACATAATTATCAATATCCTTTTTGTTAGCGTACAAAGCTATTAGTCAACGGGGGTGTCCAATAGCATTCAAGTCCACTTGCATTTCTGAGATGTGAAAGGTGATTATGAATATGCTTTTTTCTTTGCATTATTGCATATAAATTGGCAACATATGGTACCACTTATGTTCAATGTGGGAACCAAGTAATTTTGGTCATTGATTAATTCTGCAATTGAGCAGAGGAGCCATGGCCAAAATCGCACTTGGAAGCACCCGAGAGGCCACTCAGCCAGACTGCATTCAGGCCCTCATCGTTGAATTCATAGCCACCTTCCTCTTTGTCTTTGTTGGCGTTGGTTCTTCCATGGTCGTTGGTATCTATCTACTAATCACCTTCTTAATTACTTCTAATATATTACATCACCATCTTATAGAATAATTAATTATGACTTACTTACCTTGGTTTTGGATCATGTTCTTTTTCCTTAATTTTAGACAAGCTTGGTGGGGATGCACTAGTGGGATTGTTTGCTGTGGCCGTGGCACATGCACTTGTGGTGGCTGTAATGATCTCCGCCGCCCACATTTCCGGTGGCCACCTCAACCCCGCCGTCACCCTTGGCCTCCTCGCCGGTGGTCACATCACTATCTTTCGTTCCATGCTCTATTGGATTGATCAATTAGTAGCAGCCGCAACAGCTTCTTATCTCCTTTACTACCTCTCAGGAGGACAGGTAATAAAATTCGTTAAAAAAATGTCCTTTTTTTTTTTGTAATTATATGTTAAAAAATCAAAATATATAATACTTTTCAAATCAAATTTACCCTTAATCAGCTCGCAGTCAAGACTTCAATCTCTAGGTTCGTGTCCTACAAATCAAATTAATCTTAATAATTCAAAAAATTAATTTTCAAATTTCTACTATGAAATATTCTGGATTTATCAAATCAAATGTGTCCTATAAAATGAGTTTAATTTGAACAAATAATTATGATTTTCAAAGTACAGTAGACTTATTGTATAGGACAATTAATTTATCATCAGATAACTGTATAAAAAAATCCTTACACTACAACTCCATTTGAATTAAATTAACATACTTAAGTTGCAGTATTCCGTTCAATCTCATCCTTCTAGCTTCTTATTTGTATATTAGGGTATGCATCAATGTGTATTGTTTGTTTTGCAGGCAACTCCAGTTCATACGCTGGCCAGTGGAGTGGGGTATGGTCAAGGAGTAGTTTGGGAGATTGTGTTGACGTTTTCTTTGTTGTTCACTGTGTATGCGACCATGGTGGATCCCAAGAAGGGAGCACTTGCTGGGCTTGGGCCAACGCTGGTTGGGTTTGTGGTTGGGGCCAACATCCTCGCAGGTGGGGCTTACTCTGCTGCTTCTATGAACCCAGCAAGGTCTTTTGGGCCTGCCTTGGTCGCTGGAAACTGGACCGATCATTGGGTTTACTGGGTTGGGCCTCTCATTGGTGGTGGCCTTGCTGGTTACATCTATGAGACTTTCTTCATTGACCGATCTCATGTTCCACTTCCTCGTGATGAAGAAAACTAAACAATAGGATTGACAACTTGCACTTTCATCCCTTCTTAAAAAATGCTGCATTATTGTAGTTAATTTAATCTAATAATAATCTTTTTTTTTGCGTGTTATGTATGTTTGAAAAGGTCTATTTATGTATAATATATCGTTAAATGATCTTCCCCAAAATAAGATCAACGATTTAGTTGAGATCTGGCACCCTGTGTAGACTTTGTGGACAGGAATGAATGAATAAATATATATTTCAATGGCTTCTGCTTTAGATTTGAGAAAAGGAATTGAGACAAGTGGTAGTGATATGTATAAATTATTTTATATAGTACATATACATTAAATTAAATTCATGTTTAGTTGTTTTAATGACATAAAAATGTTCAATTATTGAATGTGGTCTTTGTGATCTGATGTTTATACCAAATTAAATACGACAAGATAAACGTGAGTGTCTAACTGTATATAGACACACGAGTTGTTACGCATATTATTCTTGTAGTACATGTCCAACCAAAATTAATTTATTAGTATAAATATTATGCGTTAATATTAACATTATTATACATTAATAGTGTATATAATTTTCTTACCATAAAAAATATTGTAATTGAATCATAACATACACAGACGCCATAAATTTAGTTCCCCCCCCCCCCCTTCAAAATAATGCTTTTTCTTCAAGCTTTTTATAATTTTGTATTTTAAAATAATTTAAATATGCAATAAATTAGTTTGAAACCATTAAATAATTTAATTCATTCTTAAATGCGGCGGAGCTAATCGTTGATTATTCTTTTCAGGCTCATGAATTTTGCTTTCACTCTTGTCAATGCTCAATATCGTGTTAGGTTGTTTATTTATGTCCCTTTCTACTATTGGAAACGCAGAAAAGAGGGGGTATGTTTATGTTTACTAAGAATCTTGAATTCATTTTCTCTTCTAAGCTTGAAAAAGAATGTGCAGGTTGTGAAAACACAACACTCCTTGGCCAAATTTAGAGTCCAATGCACTCCCATCGCCTCCGCATAATGGGGTAGAAACTAGGTACGTAGGGATAAATTTGGATATGCAACTCAATCTGTGAAAACTGCACCTAGATCAGTTGTTCTATTCTATTGCCATGACTGACAAAAGCATCATTATCAATATTAAAGTTATTAACTTCAACAACTCCTTGGGACGGAGTTCGATCTCCATGAATTGACAAGGGCATGCATCTTTATGAGCAGAAGGGAGCATTAACCATGAAGACCCAAATTGCTAACCACCAAGCACTGAAGCAAACCAAATTGGCTATACTTCTATAATATACTGTATATACGAGAAAAAAGAGCATGTGCTACTGTCTCCACCTCATCTTTAACATGTGTTTGAATTGATGACGAGTTGAAATCACTGTAATTTTTTGGTACTGAACGTATTTTTGATGAATAAATTCAGTTTTGTGACATTTATTTACTCTCAAAAGTATATTTACATATTAAAATTTTGTCTTTAGACTTGATTTTATAGAAGTAAGACTTGAATTGCTTATACAAACACAATTTACAAACTTTAATTTAACCAACATTTAAGTTTAGAAATTTTAATCACACTAAATTAATAATATATATCAACCAAGAGTTTGATGAACTTGGTCTTGGTTTATTCAATACGTAAGCAATTATGACATTTTATAGGTCACTGCCGAGAGAAAGAATTTGGGTGAAAAATAAAAAGAAATAGAAAATAAATGTATAAATATAATTATAATTATTATCAGGGACAAATCCACTTATAATACAGTGTGGGGGCAATTAACCCCACAAACATTTTAACTTTTCTTAGTATAATTATTTTATAATTATAAATTATTTTCACAATTTAAAATATTTTAAAAAATAATTTATAATATTATTGTCCCCACAAATCGATCTACTCTTTTTTATTATTATCTCAATTAAATATTCTTAATATTTTCTTTCTTTTCTGTTTTGAATGACACATTTTGCACAGTATCCCAATAATTAGTTAAGAAATTTCTTTCAACCATTTCAAATTACCTTTTTTTAATCTATATAACTAAAATTCTCAATTGTCTATTCTGTCAATCAACTATCTTTAAATTAAATTTTAATATTTTAAAAAATAATATTTAAAAATAATTTCCTATCACAATTTAAATTGACTATATATAAATCCAAAATCTCATGTATGTATTTAAATCTATTTATTATAAATTATAATTATATATAATATATAAAATAAAATAGTATACCATTTGGTTGAATTGCTTCTAGATGATATATATATATATATATATATATATATATATATATATATATATATATATATATATATATATATATATATATATTATCTCAGTATATCCATTATGCTTTCGAGCCATTCTCAAGGCATCTCATGATAACTTTGAATCAAGATTTCTATAAACCATAAAGATAACCCCTTCAATTGATATCAATATTCGGTGTTCTGGTACACAAGATCCTCAGAAGAGGCGAGTGTAGAGCATACTAGCTGGTGAGAGGTTCAGATGATAATCATTATATAACTCAAAGTTTCAGAGAAGATGGAGTTTAGAGAAAAGTCATTTTAGTAAAAAGAGAGTATTATTGGATTCAGTGTGCCTAAACATACAGACTAGTCCCCTTCATATAGGAGGAGGACGAACACTAACATACAAAGTCTTATCCCGTGAAGGATAAGATTATTACAAAAGAAGATAACATAGAATCTAAAAGCAAGATAAGGTTGTGTAGACTTAAGATAAGGTTGATACGTAAAGCAGACACGTGGCACACGATGAGAAGGATATGATTACGATCATTCTTATCTTGAAAGTTACTCTCTCTACTGCACACCTTTATACAAGATTCCTTTAGCAGTCCACTAATCAGATCTGGTGGATAATGACAAGTTGTAAAGTTGCACTTTTGACCGGGTGAGACTTCCATACACTGGGTGACGATAAGAATATTGCTTTTTGTGTAACAATTCCTCTATCAATTAAGCATTGTAGTCTTCCAAGTCTTGTTCTAAAGCAGAATTGTCATCAACTAAATCTTCTACTTTTTGAAACTTAGGATCTGGAACATAAATCTCTATGCGAATTTGACTGTCCTTAACATTCTGAAGTATTATCCTATCAGTAGGATAACAATCCTTTGGTCTTTGGGATGAACTTGGTAGATCTGGGTCCAAAGGTCTGCGTGAATAATTGTTAATCTCATAGAGATGTCTCGCCAGCTAGTTCCGATAGCTTTCTTCTAAGGGATATGCTTCAAACGTTCCCCAGATTTGAGCTTCATTTCTAGATCAAAGTTTTCCTTGTTCCATAAAATAAGGACAGTGAATAATCACAATAGAAACCAAATTTCCTATGTGATCTTCTAAGATTCCTCTTTGTCTTTCAATGTCTAGAATCTGTTTCAGCTTCATACGCCACCAAGCTAAAGGAGAAAACCATTCTAACATTGTCCATAGAAAATATTCATCTTTATATGGATTTATCAAGATGTGGTATGTCATCAGAGGCTTTAAGGCAATAGGGATAGAGTATTGAACTGTATTACACCAAATAGCCCATATGGTTGGTTCACACAAATTCCATCCAATCTCTCAGAAGAGTTCAAATATAGCTCCAAAGGGTATCTTAGGGTCAAATATTTACGCGTGTATTTGAATCTCATGGTTTCATGAAGGAAATGGAAGTAATGGGACTTAGCATATTCAAGAATTTGTGTTGGAGTATGGGTAACTAACCCTGGAGGGAAAACCCTAATGGTTTTGGCTGTTTCAGCTAGGGGTTTTACCATGAATATCAACGGGAAGGAGTGAGTAGAAGTTATCACCTTAACAGTCTTGCTTGGTCTGGATAAAAAAATCAGGGATCAAATTATTCTTCCTTTTTATGTGTTTCACAGAAAAATCATATCTAGAGAACCAATCCTTGAGCCTTAAGATTTGAGGATCTAGTGACATCTTGTTTTTGAATTCCAAAATTTTAGAAATGAAGAATTATCCTTGTGTACTTGAAATTGATGTCCTCTCAGATGAAAATCAAATTTCTTGATTCCATTTTTTTTTACCGCCAATGCCTCTTTGAATGTAGTATGATAATGTTTCTCAGCTTCCTTGAATTGTCCACTGGCATGACCATAGTAATAATTCTTCTCCCCTTCTTATTCCATCAAAATAACTTCCCAGTAATGGTCACTTGTATCAGTCTGTAATATCTTTTGATCTGTCCCAGGAATCTTCAAGGCCGGAGGATTTTGAGCAACCTTTTTGAGCTCCTTAACTGCTATTGTCTGTTCTTCTGACCATGGAGAAGAATTTTTCTTCAAGAGTTTGGACAATGAGCTAGTATATTGAGCTGCTCTAGGGATAAAATCTCTGATATAATTTACAATTCCCAAGAATTGCTGGATTTGTTTGACTGTGAGGAATTCATCAAGAAAATTTAACAGCTCTTGAGCTATTTGAGGTTGAGGTTGACAGGTACCTCTGAAAAAATGCATCCCTAATAAATCAATTTGGGATTGAGCTAGCTGGATCTTTTTCTCTGAGAGCATGATCCCATGCTGATTGGCTATCTCAAAAAATTGATTCAACAAGTTTTTATGAGAGAATATCTTTTGAGAAGAGAAGGATGTCATCTATGTAAACAAGGGTGTTTTCCAGAATAGGTTCAAAAATCTTGGTCATGGTTTTCTGGAAAAGAGAAGGTGCTACTTTTAGACCAAATGGAAGGACTGTCCATTGGTACTGTGCATTTAGAATACAAAAGGCCGTCTTATACCGATCTTTTGGTTTTAGGTCAAGTTGCCAAAAACCTGATTTTAAATCAAACTTTGAAAATAAGTTTGATTCTCTGATCAAGGTAGGGAGAGAAAAAGCCTTTGGGATTGGAAACTTATCATCTTTGAGAAAATGATTGAGGGGCTTATAGTCAATGACCAACCTTTTCTTTCCTCTTAATTTTTCAGCTATTTTTACTACATAAAAGGCTTGGCATGCCCAATTTGACTGGGTTGGCTCAAGCAATCCTTGCCTTAGCAAATCTTGGCATTCTTGTCTGGCTGCCTGTGGATCTGAAGGTGACATCCCTGTATGGGTTGCCTTTGTTGGAGTGATATCTTCATTTAATCTAAATGGTAAATCAACAAAGTATTCTTTATTTTTCCATAAAGGATATGGATGCTTGAAATTTTCATGATTTTCTGCACATAAGGAAGAAATCTTTTGTTTAAACTCTCTCCAACTTCTGGTGGGGCTTCTACTAAAGAGAAAAAGCCTCATAATTTTTGAAAAAGGCTTGAAATCTCTTTTGAATTTGATCCCGATAGAATGTATTTGGAGTTTGTTGGCAAGCCTCCTTTTCCCCTTGGTGTCACCTGGCAGAATTTTCTTTTTCTTTGGTGAGTAGTGGCAAGCCTTCTCTTTGCATTTGATATCTAAGTAAGGCTTTTTGCATGCTTTGCTATACTTGACTTTTCTGTTCATGATATCAGAGAAATACTGGTGTTGTCTACATAATTTGTCAATGACCTCTAGAGTGAATTGATGGATTTGTCCCATGAACATGGTAGAAAAATCCATTTGGGTAGTTGCTACTATTTTATTTAACTCTGGTTGTATTTCTTCTAGTAATGAAGTCACATAAGTATTCTTTAGACTAGGATCATTGAGACCATTGAGAAGATAGAATATTTGATTCATTCTTTGAAAGTGTTTGTCCAAATCTTTTATTTTTAATGAACAACACCTCATCTCAAAGAATTCTTGTCTGATCTTTCTTTCAATGATTTTCCTTTCTCCAATAAATTCCCGATGGAGAGCTCCTAAAACACCTATAGTAGATCCCAATTCATGGAACTGGTTTTGATGAACGACTTCTAGATTGTGATACCACTCCTTCAGGGTTCCCGTCATCTGACAACAAAATTCTTTAATTACTCTATAAGGATCCGCATCTTTCATGAATTTTGTATCACGCCATGCTTACATCTCAATGAGTTTTTTCCTCCATTCCTTTGGGGGAGTATTGTTGAGACTTTGGCAAGTGCACCAAATCGCTCTTAAGTAGTAAAACTCGGAAGTCCGAGTATCGTTTCCGTAGGGATTTTATTGCACTTTATCAAATACTCATCAATTTGTAAGTATGAGTAAAAATAATAAAGACAGGAATAAGTGCAGGAATAGATTGCTCATGCTAAGTCGAATAGTTTAAAAAGGAAAGACAATTAATAAAAATGCCAAGACCGGACAAACCCAATTGGCCTACGATGCATGTAAATATGATATTCATTACCAATGCACTGATATTAGTTCTACCCACATCTGTTAATTACTTGCCCCTGATGCCTCACGTTGACAAGCCTATTTTAACTACCTATCTCCCAAATGCCTTTGCGAAGATTCAATAATTAAAATGCATTAAGGTTAAGTTCTAGATGTTGCTTAAACGCATGGGCAGTGAGTTATCATTCTATGCCTAGCAATGCTAACCCAAGGATTCTTTTCTTAGGATGTTCTGTTAGGTGTTACCCTTTCCCAAGTGTATAACCCCTAAAACTAATGCATGCATTAATTCTTAAATCCTTATTTGGAAATACCCTCCCCCGAGCGAATAAAACCCAAAAGAAATTTAAGAACAAATGCAAGATAACAAGAAAAGAATTAGAACAGAAAAACCAGGAAAAAATTCCCTTTGCATTGATAATTCTTGAAGCACACAGGCTCTAGCTAGGGGATTAGCCACTCATGGCCATTGAGGGCTTACAAATGGGGGTGAAAGAAAGAATGGGGATAATAAAAACAAAGAATATAAGGAAAGAAGGGAGAGCTCAGGCTTGGAGTGCTGAGAACAGTGCTCTAGATGAGGTGGTGGTTCCTTGGGACTGACTCTCTATTTATAGTTGCTGAAGTGGGCTTTTGGGCCTTCATAGTCGCGCTCAGCGTGACACCTTGCGCTTAGCGCGTTCGGATCGCGCGCTCAGCGCGCCTTGCAGGCTTAGCCTGTGCTTCTGTTGGATCGCGCGCTGGGCGCGTAGCTGGGCTTAGCGCGCGTAACGGTTTCTGCTTCCTCGTGCTTAACGCCACGCTTAGCGCATGCATTTGGTTGCTCGCTCAGCGCCTGACGCGCGCTTAGGGCTGGGCCTGCTTCAAAACTCTTTCTCTCTCTTCATTTCTGTTGCCCTTTTTGCTTAATGTAATCTCATTTTTCGTATCTGCAACCAGAAATTCAATTTAATTACTTTCTCAACTTTTAATTGTAAATAACTGCTAAATAATTAATTTTAAGCCAAAATTTGACTATTTAACTACTATTAATTTGTAATTATTTAGCAGTTATCAAGTATCGTCAAGAGTAAACCAAGGTCCTGCATTTGGTTTGGAGGATGAACTTGTTGAGATCAGTGGTTCTTCTTCTACGGGAGAGTCATAGAATGGTTCTTCCGTGGATCGAGCCATCAAAATGTTTGAGATGTCCATATACCCAACTTCTTCTTCTTCATCAGAATAAGGCTTTTCTGCTTCTGTTGAAGATTATTCAGATTGTTCTTTAAATTCATCCCAGTTTCATTAGATTCTTTTAAAGTTTCTGGCTTTTCTCTAGTTGATAACTGAGAATAAGGATCCTGAGAATCTTGAAAGTCATGGGGATCTTTCTTTAGAGTGTTTCCTAATTTTGTGGGAGATTCAACTGACTCTTGGGAAGAGATATTTAATTTTGTAGGTTTTTTCTTTGGTGGTTCTGATTTTTTCTTATAAGCAGAAGCTATAGGTAAAGACCATGATGGACTAGCTTTGGGAAAAAAGTAATCTAGAGGATTTTGGAATGGAGAATAGAAAGTAGGAGAAGGAGGGGCTAAAAAGGAGTAAGGATCTAACATAGATTTTTGTTTTTCTATCATCTTTGACTCTATGTCTTAATCCAGATCCAAATGCTGGACTTGGGCTTTGAGCCTCCTTATTTCTCTTTCCTTGGCGTCTGAAACCACTCCAAAAGTGGTCTTTCTTCCTTCTTCTTCAAGCTTAGAAATTTCTTTGGAAAGTTAATGATATTGTTTCTTCATCCTTTCAGACAAATGTTGTAACCTTTCATCATTTGTGCTTGCTTGGGTATAGATCTTGTCAATTTTCTCATCTATCTTCTTCAAGGGATGATTCTGGGCTCTAGCATTATCTATCTGTCAGTTTAAGACTTCTTCAGCTTGGCTAGGAGATTTAAGCTTCCCTTCTAGTCCTACTTTTGTAAAAATTATGTAGAACTTAGTTGAAACTTTTGTCATTAGGTCTGTCTTTCTGTCAAGAGATGGAACGCTGTAGGTACTTTAGGGATCTTCAAAGATGGATGATGGATGATTCCATTCAAGAATTTCTGTCAGCCTTTTCTCCTTCCAAATTTTATGATAAATTAATATTACCCTCAATCTACTGAATGTGACTGATTATTGTACCGTACTCTCTCACGTGTCATAATCACCTTCCTTGCTCCTTGGGTATACCCCTACTCTCTCTCGCAGTTATCACCATTCACCTTCCTTTTTGTCTTTGCGTTGTACGTTACACAAGTCAAGATTGCTGTCACGAAGTCGTCCATTAATGGCAAGTCTGCACTCGATCTGCAGCAAGTACTTGTTGCATTCCTCGCTAGCTACTACACCACCGAAGAGCGTTGGTACGTAATTCTTCATAAATCATCCATGTACAGAAAAACAATGCTAGCTACTACGTGTTCACATGGTTTTCAATTTCAATTGCCATTTTATCATCACAATGCATGGCATTAGGAAAAATTTCAGAAAAATGTGACTAAGGCAGTAAAACCTTTATATTATATGTATTGCGGTGGCAATAGCAGGTATATCATATATAGAGACAGCAATTTAAAAACCTTGCACATACATATATATCAACTCATCGGCTACCGAAAAAAAATACTAACTCATTCATTTTATTTATTTATTTAATAGTAAATTTCAATTCATCCTAAACCATTGACGCATTCTATGCGTACCCATATACTGTTTTATTTCAAGACAAGGTTATTAAACTATTTAAAGTAAAGTAATAGCAGCTAGCTAGTTACGAACTAACTAACAATTTCCGTATATATATATACTCCTATACCTAAGTATAATACAGAGCTAGAAGAGATATTACAAGAAAAATGTGACATGCTTGCTTCCGGTTATCCTTTTACTCCTTGAGCTAGCGTAGGGGAAGACATATTTATCAATGATGATCAAGGTTTTTTTTTTTTTTTTTTAAAAAAAATCATCTCGGTCACGGTTTAATTTCCATGCCTTCTTTGATATTGCGAGAAATTGCAAATAAAACGTTATCATAATTACTGTGGCCTCAGACATTCTAAAAACCTTCACGTTGTGGCGGAAAACCTTGATGCTGACTATTAATCCTACTGAAAATAGCTACCTTGAAGCTTCTTCTCGACCCAGGAAGGCGACAGAACCGGGCTCATGTCGTAGTCCCTAATCTTGACCCTAGTGGCGGCTTCACACTGGTCACTATAGTCCATGCACATCTTTCATCGCGGCAATACACTAATCCTCCATACCTTAATGTCTGTCAAACTAAGACACGCAATTCCCAAGAAAAATCACCATCACAACCTTTTCCATCTCGAGGCACGCAGCCAAGCACTTCACTGGCCCTCTATGTCCATCCAAAACCGTCAAACACTCGTGGTAGCAACTCCCTTCCTCTCTCCTCCAAACCCTAATTGTCGTGTCCTCTGACCCACTGAATATCATGTTCCCAACCGTTGCTAGACAAAGAACCGCAAAACGGTGACCCTGCAAGAACCCTCCGTGGTTGAACCTATAACACAACCTTTCCTTCTCCCAAAAATTTATCATCCCATCTGAGGAACCTGAATAGTGGAAACAGTGGTTGAACGAGCAACTCAATGCAAGGGCATTGACCGGTGAAGGTTGGAACTTTAGAGTCATGGTAAGAGTGTGAGAGTCTTCAGTGTAAACCCTTCTCCATATCTTCACCGACCCGTCAGAGGAACCGGTGAAAACACAACCATCGTCTTGGTTCACCAATATGGCGTTGACATTATCCTCGTGTGCCACGAACGAGTCAACGCATTTTCGATCTGAAACACGCCACGCCTTCACTGTTCTGTCGTGGGAGCCAGTGTACAAGAGACCCTCAGAGTGGTAATAAGCCATGCAAGACACAGAATCTTTGTGCTTTGGCGTGTTTTTTCCTCTTGAGGGGAACAAAAGAATAGAAGTTTTTCTAGGGAGTGTACCTACTTTCTTGGACTTGAAGCTATCCGAAACGGTGAAGGTCCATATTCTTATCTTGTGATCCTTGTGCGTGGAGAAAAGCATGTTGCTATAAGCCAAAATGGCTCTCACCTCACCAGAGCTTGCTTTGAGGTACCCTCTGTCCATGCAATCTGGTTGCTTCCACACGCGAATTCTACTACTATTTGAGCCGGTAAAGACTAAACCCTTTGAAGCTGCAATTGCGTAGATGTTACCTTCGTGGCGGTGGAGCGAAGCGATGCAGTGATAAAGAAGAGAAGGTGAAGGGGTTGGGAGAGGGGAAAGTGTCCATGGTGAATCTGGCATCATCATAGGGAACATGCCATCGGAAGTAGTAGTGCTTGAAGGCCTTGGAGGACTGAACTGAACGTCTTGTTCGCTAATCTCTCTGTGGGTTTGGACGCGAAGGTGGACGGGGGATTGTGGCGGTTGTTCTGGCTTTTCGGTGTCCATTAGGCTGAGGAGGGTTCTCTTGCCATAGAAATCCATGACATGGTGATGGGAAAAGAATAGGTTCTTGGGATTAAAGAAACTAAACTACTACTATAGTACGTAGCTATAGTATAACTTTACAATTATCCTTCACCGTTGGGATATAAACAAACATAATAAGGGTTTGGATGATGGGTGGCGTGTATTTATTAAGGTATAAATGTTTCTCAACTGTTCTCTTATTGTCGTGCTCGAATCTGCATGGTTGGACCCGAGTGACCCACCATCACCCATCTTTGGTTCAGTTTTTCTTTTTCCATGCTACTGTAAGAGTAAGACCGAGGAAGGGATTAAGCAATATGTCAAAAAGTCTCATAGGGGAACCTCTGAATAAATTGATTTTCTCCTTTGTTAATATAGATTAATCATCGATGTGAAATTCTTATCTGAGATCAATATATTAAGCATCTATGGAACTGTATATAAGTCTTATGCTTAATTACACTTTAGTTACCTAATTATAGTCAATATGCAATTTTGCTTCTTAACGTACAATTTTTTATTTGAATTTACTCCTTAATTTTTTAAATATTACAATTAAGTCCTTCAAATTGTTTCAATTAATTGCTGGGATCAAGCCATCCTATCAGTTTGTTTCCTTTACTTAAAAATTTGACTTTTTTCCCTCAAAATATGAATGAATTGAACTTGTTAAACTATCTTATAAAACAAAAATTGGTCGTAAGAATCAGATTTATATTTTACATGGAGGTGAGTTTGAATCTTAATAACAATATAATGATGTCGTTAATAAACAATTTATAACTCCTTTTATAAATACTTAGTGAGTCTATCTTAAAATATGTCCTGCTCTTTAATGAATTCTCGAAATTTAATTTATTTAAATTTTTTTATAAATAAATAATTTTTTACTCAAAACTTAGCTCTATATATTTTTTAATTTATGCCTTCATTGGCCTTTGCTGCTAGCCATCCACTCGTTTGTCGTTTGGCCTAGAGAAGAGTGCAGGACAAACGTGGAGGACAATATAACGTCGAAGTATCAATTGGGTAGTTCCATCATCAAGCTGACCAACTACGAGAGGAACTTTCCGATTTCTATTAGTATGTGGCTGGTAGAATTTTAATGTTCAGCATTGAATTTTGTGAATATTGGTTACCGGATACGTAACTTCTTGTGACTTGTTCATGTTGAAATGATTGTTGTAACTTTAATATTACCTTGTGAAGTTAGAATATAAATTTCACCGGCAAATTAATTGACTGCCAAAAGGGCTTATGGAATATGCAAATATGGACTTGATTGCGGAAGAACTCTGCGTGTGGATTAGCATCAGATCGATATGTTTAATTAACTTATAAGTAACATTCTCCTAAAAAAAAAACTTATAAGTAGCGTTATTTTAATAACATTTTTGTTTACATTCTTTTAAATATTTGTTTATCATACCACTTATCTCGCATTGTTATTTTCTATATTCTTTCTACTTATTTTTTTCTTAATTTTGAACATTCTTATATAAAAGGGTATATATCGAGTTGAGTTTATACCTATTACCTTATTCAAACTAACATTAACAATATTATACAATAGTGTGAAGAAGGAAAACAGGTTAGAAGGCATGTAGGCTCTGTCACTAAAATCCTTGTCAGAGTTGGGTGGTTCAGTTGCAACTGTGGTTATAGCGTCCAACGGTAGCAGTTCACTGCATTTAATGCGGTGGCTGGTAGTACTACATCAAATGATCAACAATCTAAATTTCATAATAAAATAATAAAAAAGGAAAAATGGCACGAGGCAATTGCAATTTGCAACTAGGAACGTTCGTGTCACGTATTGGAATTTGAAGTGAATTTATCATTATTTTTTGCTACTTAAAATTTTGATAAAACAACTATTTGTATTTAATTTGATTGAATTTAACAATATATGAAAAAATGTGGCAATTCAATTTATTAACATTATATCGTTACCAATTTTTTTTATTAACTATTAAAATTAAAAATATGTATAAAATTACGATTAAGATATATTTTATAAGATATATATATATATATATATATATATATATATATATATATATATATAAACAAATTATATTAATATTAATATATTGTATTACGTAAAATGTTATTTACCAAATTAAAATCAATTCTAATATTATTTATTAAAAATATAAATATCAATATTAAATTAAATTGATATGGAATATAACACTTAATTTGTCACTTTCATTAAAAAAAATGTACTATTTACTAATGTCCTTTCCTTATTTCTCAGGATTAACCACGCCGTTTGGGAGAGAAACCACGCACTGTGCGGACAGACTGGCCAATGTAAACCTGGTGCTAGAGCCTCCTAGTTTCAAGGATCACAATGTATCTAACTATGTCTTAAACTGTTAAACATATGAATGAATAACTATGGTGGTCTATGGTACTGTGTAATCAAAGTTCAAATACCCTATAGTGTGATATGTGGTGCTTCATGTGAAATGAATAACTATCTTGTGAGTAGGGGCGGAGCTATAGTGTGAAATTAATGCTTGATGTGACTCTTATGCAACATTTTATGTGTAAAATAACATTATGAAAGGACTTTTTAATAATAATGGGCATGGATACTTCAAAAATTTTAAATTTCATTATTTCATATGCAATTTTTATATGTATAAATAAAATGTTTTTTTTAAATTCACCATTTTATAATCTAAATGGATAAATGACTCATTATAATAGATTATTAATTTATGCAGCACAAATTAATAATTAAAAAAAATTGTATCAAACCCTCTTATTCTCTTATATCAACAATGAAAATATTTAAAATCTTATCACTTTCGTAAGTGTCAAAGCAATTAAGTATTACGACGATAACAAGTTGGTTGACTTAATATTGATGTTTTGTTCATAAGAAAACTATCACTTGAATATGAATTCAATATTTTTTATGAAGAGATTAGATGTTATATGGTTTGACTTGACTTCATGCTGAAAAGAGTTCTCCCTCACACTATTTTTACTTTTATTTTTTTTTAAATATTTTGCATAGTGACGGTAAATAAGAGGATCGCACTATCTAGGATCATAATCTCATCTATCTAGGATCATAATCTCATCTGTTTCGTTGAAAATAATTAAAATTCTACTTCGGTTAAAATTAATCTTACATTAAAATATATAAGTGAGGAATAACCTTCATCTCTTAAACTAACTTTTGGGATTGAGTTAGGCTGAGTTAAATCATGGGACCTAAGTGAAAGCATAGGTCTCATGATTTATAGAGTGGAAGATGTTGGCCTCTAACTAGAAAAGTAAATGTTTGAGCTTGAGAAGCTTCTGGCCTAGTGAATCCGTAAAACTCACTAGGATAAGTGATATTATTAAACCAGACAAAGCAACAAGCAATAAAACAAAAAACAAGGCAATGCGTGAGGCAGCAGCCGATATAAGACTTGAATATTTTCCTAACATGTTTTATGTAAATTCCTTTCTTGTTTTGCAAACAATTGGACTGTTCTTCGATCCAATTATCCTTCCCCATTTGTGCAAACCTTGGAACATTAGCAATCTCAGACATGCACCTCTTCTCCGCAGGATTATTCAGTGTCGTAAACAAGTTTTCTTTCTCATTAGAACTCGAAGTCCCATGAAACCTTCCACTAGGGTCGGTGGATTCCAAAGGACAGGAACTGAACCTCGTGCTGCAAACTGTTTGAAAATAAAATAAAAAATGAAAGAAAATAAATACGAAGAAGATGCATAGTCTTGAATTAAATAACAAAATAACAATAGCTAAATAAATTTAATTGACAACACATGAATAATACATTATAACATACAATAAGCACAGGGAAGAAATAAATTAGGGGAAGAAAGATATAGCTTGGGTTGAAGCGCGTAAACGTTATCCTTAGAGAGAAAACGCCCCCACTGCACGGGTAAGAAATTCTGATTGCGCTCCTCTCCCAAGATACGACAACCCGTTGGTTCCGATCGTATACAGCGAAAGGATCCCCGAACCTTATGAACACCAATGTTCTTACTCTCAAGAAATAAATTATTTTATAAGAGAAGAAATAGAAAATTTTGGGAGAAAGAGATAAGATTGTAGCTCTGCTATCTTGTTAAAAAGGAGGAAAGAGAAGATATAGACACAAATCACCTTAAGCATCGTTGAAAATTAACCTACAGTTGTCAAAACTAGTTGACTCATTCAAACAAAATCTTAAAAAAATCTAAAATAAATATTTTATTTTATAAAATAAAATTAATATAATTAATATATATTTATAAATTTTAAATTAAAACACAAATATTTACCGACACAAACATCATTAATCATCTCACTATTCAATGACAACAGGTCCGAAGAATTAAGATCACTCCACCTGCTCCTCGTAAAAACATCAGAGATAACTATCTTATGATTCATCACGTGCTCATGTTTGTTCCACTTTGAAGCACCACCACCTTGGTCAACAAGTAGTGGTTCTTGTTTCTTGCACTTGCCCACGTCCCAAAAGCCTTTTCTCGATGACCCTCGATTAGATGGCTCTCTCTCAACGAAGATTTCAAGGTTTGAAATATCCTCCGTGGGATTCGAAGGAACTCGAAGGAACCTCGAGCTTAATGAATAATTGAGGTTCTTCATGTCCCCTGCTTCAACCCTGCGTCTACAAAGAGGGCACGTAGAGTGGCTTTCAAATCACTTGTCAATGCAATTCATGTGGAAAGCGTGCTTGCACTTTGGAAGAAGCCTTAGAGTCTCCGTGTCCTCAAATTTTGAGAGACAAACCGTGCATTCTAGGCCTTCTTTGGAACCCTTAAGGGAAGAAAACTTGAAGTAAGGAAGTGTTTCAATTACTTGTTTGTCAATACCAGAAACTCTAGACCTTGGTCGAGTTAGGCCCTGAAAGTTTTGGAGATTTGAGTTTTGCCTAAGGAGTTCATGAGGGATAACTCGACAGAATTTAACATAGAGAAGTAAGGGAAATGCTATGGCAAACATTGTGGTGAGAACTGCTATTATTATTCCCTTGCTTGGATGAACCATTTGAGGGAGTTCTGGCAGGTTCTTTTCTTCACTATCTTTGGCTTGGGATTGAACATTGGAGGGGAGAGAAAGAACCAGCACGAACATTATTAGCAAACGGTTCTTAAAGGGGTTGAACTTGAGGGTGTTACTGTTACACATCTTCTGAAGAGAAGATCTTAATTACCAGATTTTGGTTCTCTCTTTTTTATTCTTTTCTTACTAAATAAACATTTCTGAGGGGAAATCAGTAATGGCTGCTACTACATGATTGGCATAACATAGCATAGCATCTCTCCACTGGTGTTTGTCCAACGAATGCAGACAACTTTGGAAAGCTTTCAGTGTTGTCTTTCTATTTTACTATAAAAGTCCCCACCCTAGGCCTGCACGCTTTTTATGCTGTTGGTTTTTGTAGTGCGTTGTCTTGGTCAATTAATTAGAACATCTTCTGGTCGATGAAGACAAAAGCATGCATCAGCTTGGAGTCCTGTCTCTGATCCAAAAAACGTTGTCCATGATTGACATATTATACAATAGCCATATGTGATTAGCATATGGTCGGTTTCTGTCAATCATTGCTCCAATTAACGCTTGTTGAATCTGTATTGTTTACTTTTTTTTTCGTATTGAAACTTTGTTTATTGGAGAAAATAAACGATGCTTATGCAAACTCGACAAGTGCCTATATAGAGAGAGTTGGAGTGTCATTTTAAGGGACATATACCAGTAGCAATTAGGTAATTTATCTCTATTTGAGCTAACCTTTCATGAAATAAAATTTATAACAGTTATGATTAACAAATTAATCAATTACGTACACAAACTTTTTATTCAACGGCTTTTTTTCCCTAATTGAAAATTCTAATTCTTTAAAGATTCCCAATTAAAACAAGCACTATATTCAAAAATTGGTGAGAAGAATATATTATTTAATTGATTCAACAGAATCTGAGTTATTATAAATTCATTTGATACTATTTTTTATTGTGACAAAATAAAAAAATGATTCAAGAATCTTTAAGGTCTCATAATTATTGATATTTTTTTCGAATATTCTCAATCATGTTGCTTTATTCCAAATCTAATCCTTATTCTAATCTCCCAATATAGAAAAATCAATCTATTAAAAGCAGCTAGCTTATAAAGTCATTAAAATTAGAGATAAGTTTAATCAATTTAAAAGAAATAAACTTGAATTAACAATAACAATTCAGATTATACAAGGTTAATGTTAAGGTTAAGATAACTCATCTCCTAACAGCAAATCCTGAGTAATTACAAGACCTCAGTCAATATCAACAATAAACTATATATGTTTCAGAACTTCCGTTAATCTTTGTTACTACACGCAATTTTAATTATGATCATTTCAATTTTCTCTTAAAATAGCTACTCAGATAGACTTGAAAAAAAAGAAGAAAAAATCTACTCAGATGTATTGTAATTCATTCAATGCAGCCCTCCTTACATTCTTTGTTTCCATGTGTGTTATAAAAAAAAGTAGTAGAAATAACAAAATTCACATGCTAATTCAAGAGGCCTCTTAATTCTTAATTTGCCAATTACCATTTGCACATTAAATATCTATAAGAGAAATAAATATAATTTACCCTTTTATTTTATATAACTGTACTAAGTAGATAATAACATGAGATACATCAGCCATCAACATTAGTGACTAGAGTTGCAAATTAATACGGACAACACATCACAATCCTACCGCGCCTACAATGAGAGTGGCATGAAAGCTCCGTGAAATCCATATGGAACTCTGAAAGGCATGGTAATTTTGGCAACTGCCTCACCAGAAAACTTCTTTGTTTCAATTATATGAACCTATTAAGAAAAATAAAGAAATTAAGGTGCTAGCTAATATATGATTCTTAGCTGGATCATTAGATCAATTAACTTGTACATGACCACACATAAATCAATTGACCTACTTGAGATATGCCGGTATCTTCATTGTGAACAAAAGTGATTATCCAACCATCATCTTCTTCAATACCACCTTCTTTAGGGACAAAGGCAGATCCAGTGCAAAATACGTTTCTTTCAAACCTATGGTATTCCACCCTTATAGGCTTTTGTTGTGTATCTCCCTGATTTGCACATTTGAAAGTTGATACTTTTAACGGGGAAAAATGTGTTTTTTATATGTACATATAAAAGAAAAGTAATCACATAATCAAATTCTAGGTATTTCATGCCATCTTTTACCTTTGGAAATTCTGAACATGGTTCTCTAAAGTATAGCTTCGCTAAAGCTCCATATTTAGGAATATCTAAATAGTCAAACATAAAACGTATTATCAATTACGAATCTAAGTTTATGGTAATTTGAGTGTTGGTTCTTTAAAGACTTTGAGACCTTCACAAGATCAAAGAACCAAGAACGAGTACAATAAAGTATAAAGTCAAGATCTACAACAAGATTTTACGTGGTTCAGCAATGTGTTTACATCCACAAAAAAGTGCAGCTCATCATCATCACATTTATCATAGAGATTACAAGTTCAATACAAGTAAAAGCTAGCTTTAATCTCGATTTTTTTTCTAACAAAACCTCTCTCAATTTCCTAGCTCTCTATTTCCTTTTGAACTCTCTTTCTCTCTATGAAAATCTCCTTATCTTCTCATTTACATGATCAAGTATTTATAGACACAAGTTGCTAACTTTAGGAGCAAAAGATTTTCCTTTGGCGCCAAATCACCAATTCAGTTATGACAACTGAATTTATGTCATGTATGTCTACCGGGATGACATCAACTAATTCAATCCTTCACATTTGTAGCTTTGTTGATTTTGAGTCACATTCCACATAGGGGTTATAGTAATTGTTAAATAGTTAAAGGATAGAGAAAAATGTGTTTTAAGGAATTACCTGCAGCATAACTTGCAGCGGGATCAACCACTTGTGTGTATCCGTATCTATTCTTAATTCCTGTAAAACTTGCATTAATTACGGGAAAATCCATAAACTGTTCTGGTCCAGTGATATATTTTTCCTTAACCTCCCCACTTTTTATGTTTAATCGCCATTCATAACACCGAGAGAACATCGTAGATTCATTTAGACCATCTTCAGGTCCTGGAATTATTGAATCTAATGCTCTACAACCCCACAACACAACCTGGTACAACGTATAGAAAGTTTCTCAATTTTGCAGCTAATTGCCTAGATCGAGTATCTGAAGAAGTTCTTGGTTAGCTTCAAATATTAATTTCTTGTGGACAAGTTACCTCATGACCATCCTCAAAGGAATTGATGATATGAAATGTGCTATTAGGTTCCACCTCAAACCACTGGGTTGATTTTTCATCACCATAGAGTGGCATTATCCCAATCCTGGCATATTTTTCCTTCTCGTACTTGATTAATCTACATGCAATAATATGGAATGCTAATTTCATCTACAAAGATTTTATCATTTTATGTCATAGTCTACATACATGTGTGTGTAGTCAATATGTATTTATACTCACGGGCCTCTTTTAAGTAGTCTGTTTGAATCTACAATCAGTGGAAGATCCAATATCGCTATATACCTGCTAACCAAAAACATAGCAATGATTGATGCATTAGTTTCAATACGACAATTGTCATTCTAGTCAATATAGCCTTGGCTTATAATTAACTTCATTCTTTGGTTTGATAATGAATGCTACATATTATACCTGCTTGTGATACCTATATCATGGCATAAAGAGCATCTGTCTAGTTTTATGTCTTCTTTATGAACTAATTCCTTTCCATCAGCTGAAAATGGTTAATAAAGGGTATATATGTTATCAATATCACACATCAGCACAACCATTTTATCAAAATCAATGAGTACTACAGTATATTATTAGGAGTTTAAAGCATATATATACCAGAAACTATTCCAATTTCAAGATAAGGTTTAGTTGCATCTACGCCAAAAATAACCAGCTCTCCTGTGCCTGGAACTTTCTGTAGTATTAAACATCAAGAAATTTTTATTAAGCACACAATAATTGAGAGTGTGAGAGAAAATCTTAACCTTCGTATATATAGTTGTATAATAACTAAGATTAACTCTACTCACAGTGACACTACAGTCACACTACTTTGACTAGATATATACCACACACACGTTACACGTAAAAGAAACCTTGGGGTGACTGGCGAAAGGACGATTGCATGCTCCATTGACATCCCAGTATTTCAATGTACTTAGTGTGTAGATGTCAATTTCTTGCGGCATGTGATTCTCCGAAACCGAGTAGAACTTGCCCGAATGCTCAAACACATTGGTGTTGCTATAATCTTTATTCAGTTGTCCAAATCTCAACTGTGAATGAAATCCACAAGGTGAAAATTCAAAACTAGCTCGTTTGTGAGATAACTTAATTTCAGGTAACCATGCATGAACTCTCTCACACCAGAAACTTAAAAGGTACTAATAATTAGGGGTTGAATTTGTCTTAATTACTTTGATCTACCTGTATATAATGGTATTGTTTAACTTCATTTTTATTTGGGATAATTTGAAAACCCCATAATAATTTAATAAAATTCTTACTATTTATAAATGCACGGCTATTCAACAAGGGTTTCAATTGACATATTTTGCTTTAGAAATATACTTGCTAATCTTAACTAATTCAATACATATATAATTGGGCACTTCATGCATGTTTATTTTAGTTTGATTTTGGAAAAGAACAAAAATGTAATTTTTGATCTATTATGTTTTAGTATTTTTTTTTTACTTTGGTGTATTAAGTTTTAAAAAAATTATTTTATACTTTTTATGTTTTTGAAAATTTTATTTTAATAGTTTCTTTTATTTTCCATTAACAACATTAGTGTTCCATTTAATGCTTAAAACACTGACAGAACACTAGTCTTTTAAAAAAAATGAAAAAAATAATTAAAATGAAAATTTTAATAAAATGCATTTTTAAAATTTAATGTATAATATGAAACTTTTGAAAATATAAAAGATTAAAATAAAACTTTTAAAATTTAATGTATCAAAATAAAAAAACATTAAAATATAATAGACCAAAAATTATATTTAACCTTCTAAAAATAATTGCCTTTTAAGTTTTCTTTGAAACTTTTTGGAAAATAATTAGTTGTTTGTACATGAAAAATATTAAAAAAGATAAATAATTAAATTTGTTTTCAAAAATATAATGCATTAATAGATTGATTCCTGAAAGATGAAAAATATAAATTTAATTTTTAAATGCACAAAAAGTGTGATAAATTAATTCTTAAATTTATGAGATCATTTTATCATTAAGTTATAATATTCAATGATCAATTTAAAAATAAATTATATATTTTAAAGATCAATTTGATAATAAGTTACAAAATTTAAGAATTAATTTGTCATTAAATTATTTAAGACTAATTTGTCACACATTTAAATTAAATTTGAATTATTCACCTTTTAGGAATTAATTTGTTAGTATCTCACATTTTTATTGACAAATTTAACTATTTATCTAATAGGGTTTGTTATCTTCCAAAGACTGATTATTTTGAACATGTGCTTAAAAATGCTGACCCCGTTTAGAAGCATAGAAGACAAAACGGCCAATGAATCTCCTTTTACGGCAGGGAGAAACAAAGGCTTGGCACTTTGTTTCTCAAGCTTGTAAGTTTCAGTTTCAACATATCTGTTGTTGTAGACGATGGTGTAGCACCCGTCACTTTCCCTTTTGAAATACAAAGCATGAAGCATTCCTTCTCCTTCCACCCACACGCTATTTGTCCTCCCCAAGATAGACTTGGATGATTTCAATCCTCCAAAGAGTGGGTTTGGTCCTGTACGTATATATAGCAATATACAAAGATGAATATAAATAAATAGATTTTAGTTCTTTACATTTACTTACTTTTTCTTAAAATTTAATTTCTTTTTTTGATTTTTTCTATCTAGTTCTTTCTTTTCCATCACAGTATTCGTCACAATTTTTCACTTGCACTTCCTCTCTTTTATATTTCTTTTCATTCTAGCTACTTCATTTTATTTAGATGTGAAAAAATATTACATTAAATATAATAGTTAAACAAATTTGTTTATATGAAAAGTGTTAACAAAATATTATTTATTTTCGGTTAAAATTTATCAGAGAATACAAAAAATTGTAAGTCTCACTTTATTTATATAATTATAATTTTATAAATTTTAATCAATAGTTTAAAAATTATATTAAAAGAATTGTGTTCCTAACCCTACACTTGTCTAGATACATAGCAAACAGACTTGTGTTCACTTTCTTCTCATCAAATCTTGAAAGGATTGAATGCATCACTGCTGGAACAACTTATTCATTCTTTTTAATTGTGCTAGGGCCGAGTGAAAATGAACAAATTATATTTTATCCTTTCCCACGTCCATAGTGTGTAAAGGCAATTTCTGATTGTATAGTTAGACACTCATGTTCATTTTTTTATATATCAACAAAAACAACTTCATAGATAGAAAATACAGGATATAAAGGATCGATTAAGGGGTACCAACACTTACAAATTAAGAGAATTTTTTGGTATAATAATATCCCCTATTGTACTAGAGAATATATCCTCCAACCCACTAGGCACTTAGTTCATGATTAATTAAGAGAAAATGTTAAGGCACGTCATATAATTTATGGGAAACTGTTATGCTAGAATCAAGCACAGTTAATTACGTTTATATGAAAAAACATATAATATAATAAGGCAAAACAAATTTAAAATAAAAACATTTTTATTAAGAGGTGAAAATTTGTATTATTTATTATTTTTTATGTTCTCTTATGATTTATATAATAAATATATTTTTTAATTCATTAACCAATTAATACTCTAGAAAATTATTTTTTGACACTAGTTAGCAAAATGTTACATAATTTTTTGACAAAAGAATTTATTATTATTATTATTATTATTATTCATAAGATGGAAATTAATTCATTTCGGATAAGATTATTATGATACTTTATTTTTTTTTAACTCATAAGGGATATAATAAAAGTGTGAAAGAATTTTCTTTTCATTTCCCCATTTTAAGCACATGCATGCACCCAGCTAGAGTTCAAAAATTCATAGTACGTACGGACCATTTCTAATGAAGACACCCTCTGGAAAGTGATCTGGTATGTCACCTTCAATGTTAGTGATAGCCACGGCTTCCCCTAACTCCTCCACCGGAGCAAAGTTACTCTACAAAAAGAACACTATATATTAATTAATAAATTAAAATGATGGTTAGGGCGTACATTTGAGACTAAAACACTTTTTTTTTATTTGATGGCTGCTATCCAAGGTTCCAACTGAACTGAAACAATCCTACGTCGGTTAATTCGCACACGCTCCATGGTTGAGACTAAAACACTTTAATCAGTTGGTACCTCACCTGAGATGGAAGCACAAGCTGGTCGACAAACTCAAATGCTGAATCCACAACGGCGTTAAGAAATTTCGATTTGATGTCTGTGAAGGTTTTGGAAGCATCAATTTGCAGTGGAATTTGAGGCAACGCTCTTAAGATCGGCTGCTCATGAAGTGAACAACAATGTTTATGCAACTCACTCAATTGGAAGTTAGGTTTTGAAAAGCTATATAGAGACAGATTTAATTACCTTGAAGGCGGAGGAAAGTCCTGAAGTTATGATAAAGGGTCGTTTCTGAACGCAGCAGTATTTAGGTGCAAGAGTCATGTATGAAGCTGCCAATGCCATATGCGTTTCCATTAACTATAAATTGTGTGTTTCGATGCAAGACAACCAGCTTCATAATAAATAGTAAACCAAAGTAAACATTTTTAAAAATATTAACAAATGTGAATGATATCTTTTTTTATTCATAAGAATCAAATTTAAGTATAAATAACTTATGTAAGTTGTTCAATTAATTAGATCTTTGATTATTTATGAGGTGTTTAGAATAAAGAAATGTATATGTCTACTGTTTATTACTCAAACATTTTACATTAACAAAGAAATTAAAATCATTTTTTTACATTTTTTATACAGGCACGAGAGAGGAGTGTAAAATAATACTATACAATGGAAAAAAGATAAAGAAAAAAGAATAGCGTTATAAAAAGAAGTGTAAAAAATAGTTTCCAACTGCATGTGGAGCTTTCCCTTGTATCGGAATATTCCTTCCAAGTTGCATTTTTTGTCAGTGAATACCTGGACCGGTGTCTAGTAGAAGTCTAGAAATCAATATATCTAACTTAATTAATTGAGTTAAGATATGTAAATTTGTAAATTCTTTTATATTTG
The DNA here is from genome assembly GCF_000004515.6 of Glycine max. Lineage (NCBI taxonomy): Eukaryota > Viridiplantae > Streptophyta > Magnoliopsida > Fabales > Fabaceae > Glycine > Glycine max. Next base: position 7,023,558 of record NC_016091.4, read on the forward strand.
TTTTCGATTCATTACTACAAATATAAACAAAAAAAATAGTAGTTAGAAGTTCATTAACTTACAATCTCATTTCTGTTGTAAAAGATAAAGAGAGAATGTACAATTTTTTTTATATTATGAATTATCATTGGTTTAAAATGTAAAGATATGTTCTTACCAATTAAACAATTACCATTTTTTATACTAAAATAAATTATATGTTTATGGTTACTCGTTTGATTATTCATCTCTTTTTATATAATTTTATTTAAAATATTGTATATTTAAAATAACAACATAATATATTATATTTAAAATACTGTATATTTAAAATAACAACATAATGTATTATATAAACGAAAAGATCGATGCACTACTGATTATATATATAAAGTTTTTATAATATCAAAATGTTTCTTAGCATAATGTATCATAATGTTGGCGTGCATGAATTGTACTAACAATTTTATTTTTGTTAAATAATTTTATATTAACAGAGACAAGCCTAATAATAAACCTTTAGTATGTGGATTTTTTACAGTGTTATTAACTCACATGCATAACCAGACTGCATGTGTGTAATTATATGTGGAGAAAATTTCTAAGCATAGTTAATGACTAATGTGGAAAGGGGGTATTGTTTCAGTTTGTTGGTTTGTTTAGCCCTTGTCTTTGACATGTACGTAAGTTATTCATTATCTGTAGGGGATCGATGAAGAAGACAATAGGAATCAACAAAGGAGCTCTTCTAGCCAATGGATCGATACACTTATATATTTTTAAATGCATGGTTGCGATATTGTAATAAATATATATTTAGGTGTGTACGATTTTGCCCAATGTTGAGTTTGGATGGTTCACAATTCGCATAGAGCTTTGAGCTGTATTTTGTTTTTAAAGAAAAAGGCATTTTTTTTCTTGCATTAATTAGCTAGTGGGTTACCTGCCGGTCATTGTCTCTAATACGCACAAAAGCTAAACAATCAAATTAATTATAAAGTTAAAAACCAAGTTATTGAATGTAAATTATAGGGTTGGCTATTGATAGATTAGGTTAAAATTATATGTTTTTTTTATAAGCCATATATACGTACTTCTCCAAGCATCATGTTGATCTAGATAATTGCTTAAAATTGTAAAGCTCATTCAACTGATTACAATTATTTTAGAAGTTATATGGTAGTTTACCGGACAATTTAAAGCAATTATTTTAACGCAAGTAGTTTGGCCCTGAAGTTGCTTTCCATCAGCAACGACGTAGTAGGTGCACACACAATGTGATCGTGCATATATACTGCAGTTTCGTACTACAATGATATAATCCACTTGCTTGTCATATGTAGAATCTTATTATAGATGTTAAAATAGCAATAAAAATACAAATGTTTTCGGAGTAAAAAAATAATTAAACGTACAAATAATTGTGGTTTAAACCGTATAAAATAGCCAATACAAAAATCAAACGTATAAAATAGCAATAAATATGGTTTTTATCATGTCTTGATATTGGTATATATCAAAGTGATTTTAGATAACTTTTTTAAATGATTAAATCCACAAAAGCAGTTACCCTTACAATTAATACGGCATTCATTTACTTGATTTATTATTATTTTTTATATAATTGATTTTAGATTCTTTTTTTAATAAATGAAAGAGAAAAGAGTAAATTACACAAGTTTTTTCCTCAAATTTAAGAAGATTACATATATCTTTTATTCTTTTGTAAAACCTATACATGTCTCCCTAATGTGTAAGAAAATTAAACATATCTCTCTTCTATTTTTTAAACTTACACAAATGCTTTAAATATTGTATAAACATTTGATGATAACAAGTTATGTATGTTGACAATTTTGATTAAAAGGGATTAAAATATATTTTTTACATTTTGGATCGAAGTTAAGTTCAGGCACATCCGAACCTACATATATGTTGTTGTAAAAATTGTCAGATTTTTTAACTTTTTTTACATCGCTTTTATGTATAACCAATATAGAAAAATTGAAAAACCTATCACTTTCTACAACAACATATACATGATTCAAATATACTCGAGCCTAACTTTGAGTATATAAGTGATGTAAAAAAGTTAAAAACTTGACACTTTTTACAACAACATACCCGTAGGTTCGGAATCGGATGTACCCCAATCTAGTTTCAGACAACAAAATAATAGATTTAAATTTGGTGAGTTCAAAAAATATATAATTTTTTTTACAATGATGAATTCTGAACATTTTCATATTTACGAGGACAAAAAATATATTTTAATCTTTTTTAATCAAAATTGTCAACGCACATTACTTGTTAGTGTCAAATACTTAAACGACATCTAGGAGATTTGTGTAGGTTTTAAAAACAAAAGAAAGATGTGTGTAATTTTCTTAAATTTCAAAAGAAAAACATATATAATTTCCTTAAAACTCATATATAGAGGACAACCGTATGTTTTTCAAAAGAAAAAGAGGGATGCATAATTTCTTTAAAAAATACATGCATGTGTAATTTACTCAAATAAAAAAAAAAAAAAACTAGAGAAAACGCGGTGGGAATAAGCATCTGTCTAACCAACATTATACAAAATAGTGGGAACAAACTCAAACTCTAATTCACCTCTCTACAAACCTTCTTACAAGGCAAAAGCCTCTTGAAGGATATAATATTTTGCACCAAAGGAAAGCATGAATGAGACTCTATACAGCCATTAGAAAGAAGCTGAATGACAATGCTAGAATCTGATCTCACAATAATCTCCTTGAAGCCACGTTGCCAAGCAATAAAAATACCAAGGTAAATTGCCCAAACTCAGCATCACAGTTCCCTATATCTTCAGCATAACCAAACAAAATGTTGCCACAATAATCTCGGAGAATCCCACCAGCAGCAGCTTCACCAGAAATCATGCGCCTGGATCCATCACAGTTCTGATTTCTGTGATTCTAGAAATTAAAAAAAAAAAAAAAAGGATAACTGAGTCTTTTTTTTCTTATCATCATGTACAACCTTTTTGTTTCTTTTTATAATGTATTCTCTTTTATTTTTGTATAAAAAGTTAAAGTTTTGTTTTTAGAATATTTCACTGACTTAATATTAACTTTGCGAAGGATTAATGCAATATTAACTTTGCATGAATCTAACGCGAATTGTTCAACTCAATTCGAGTTCTAATTATGCAATTGCATTGAATACTTGAAAAGAGATCTTTGTCATCTATAGTGGTCCTTAATGAAGACACTTGGAAGGTTCAATGATACAAGCCACTCAGACCCAAAGAATCACATGCTTTTGGAAACATAACACAAATCAATCTGTACATATCAGTATTTCAAGAATAACTTCGTTAACACTTCAGTGCCAAATATACATTTACTAGAGGGGAGCAATGTGACCAATATAAGTTTTGAGGCGTTTCTTGGTGATACACTCTGTAGTGCTACTGTGTCTCAAATGAAATTGGCATGAAGGTTCCGTGAAATCCATATGGTACTCTTCGAGGCATTGTAATTTTGGCAACTGTTTCACCAGAAAATTTCTGTGTTAATTATATGAACCTGAAAGAAAAGTGGATAAGAGTTTATTAGTGTATATGTGTAACAGTGTTATAATTATCAGCAAGACCCATCATAGGCTACAGAGTAATTTCAACCCACTTCAGATATGTTTGTATCTTCATTGTGAACAAAAGCTATGATCCATCCGTCATGTTCTTCAAGACCCCGTCTCTGGGGACAAAGGCAGCCCCACTGCAAAATGTATTCTTCTCAAACATGTGGCATTCCACTCTTATAGGCTCTTCAGGTTGCTCTTTGTTTCTCTGCTGCACAAAATCCAACTTATGATAATTGCAGCCTAGGAATTAAAAATGAATTTAATGATCATGCATTGACAATTTAAAATAATTTACACTATCATTCGATCACAAATCATCATTGATAAGACGATAAGACTTTTAAGATAATTATTGTAAAACTCAACAAATTTATCATAAATGATGAGTTATGATTGAATGATACTATAAAACTAATGTCAGTGCATAGCCTTTCTTATTAAAAATTGCTATTAGTAAAATGTGTTATCCAAGCATTCTCTTACCATGGAAAACTTTGCACATGATTCTTCAAAATAGAGCTTCGCTAAACCTCCATATTTTGGCACATCTGATTAACCCAATGACAAGGATATTGTTATAGAATATTTACATAGTAATTTAATTATGAATGCTACTTATAATTCTTTAAGAAAAAAAAAAAGATTCTTCTCTATTGTTACCTTGCTTAGAGCTTGCGATGGGATCAACTACTTGATTATTGTATGCATATCTATTCCGAATACCTATGAAGTTTCCATTCATCATAGGAAAATCCATATAAACTATGTTGGCTCCACAGAGACCTCTCTCCTTAACTTCTCCCGTTTGCATATTCAATTGCCACTCGTGACAACGAGATAACCACTCAAATTCGTTCAAACTCGGGTCAGGTCCAGGAATTAATGAATCAAGAGATCTGCAGCCCCTCACTACAACCTGTTCATACACAATCACTGATATTTTCAAACTCTTAGCATGGCCCTTTTGTTCACACATCTGACAAATATTTTTAGAATCTTCTGTATTACTAATACTATTACTTCCAGGTAACTTGCCTCGTGACCATCCTCAAAAGAATTGATCATGTGAAAAGTGCAATTAGGTTCCACCTCAAACCATTTGATTGAGTTGGCATCACCATAGCGTGGCATTACTCCAATCCTTGCATATTCCTCCTTATTATACTTTATTAATCTACACACATACAAGAGATGCTGAGTCAACTTTTCTATAACCTTATCATATTTTAAATTGAAGGCATTTGTTCTCCCATACAAAGGATATGCACTCACGGGCCTCTTCTAAGAAGTCTGTTTAGATCAATGGTTAATGGAAAATCCATTATCACGTTGTACCTGCAAAACAAAAATGCACAAAATACATATTTTACAATGCAGAGTTCAGATATTAAAACCAAGTCAGCACAATAGTCAACAATGCTACCTCGGTGTAACACCTATGTCATGGCAAAGAGTGCACCTGTTTAGGTTGAGGTCAACTTTGTGAACCAATTTCTTGCCTTCAGCTGAAAAAGGAGTGGAAAACAAACATGTATACAGTCTCGCAGATATTATTCACTACCGGAAGTAAGTAATTTCTCTTTACTTGTACAATACAGAACATACCAGAAATAATTCCAATTATGGCGAAAGGTTTGGTTGCTGCAACCCCTAATGTAACTAGTTCTCCTGTACCTGGAGCCTTCTGTGATAGTACAAAAAATTATTTGAGAGCGAGCAAAAAATTTAGAGTGCTAAAATTATTGATTTGTTAATACACATATAAAGAAAAACCTTTGGATGACTAGTAAAAGGCGCCATTGACATTCCAATTTCTTAAAGTTTTCAGAGTAAAGATGTTAATCTCTTGTGGAAAGTGATTTTCAGCGACTGAATAAAACTTCCCTGAATGCTCAAAGACAATGGTGTTGCTGATGTACTTGTTCACTTCCACATCGCAACTGTTAAATCCACGAGAATGTGACTAAATGAGGCATGCCAAGTGATAACACCATCTTTAGGAATTGTGGGTCCAAAATATATTATCAAATTATTGCTTGATGCCTCACATGTGAGTTTGATTGTTAGCCATCAAATGCATGGATTTTGAGAGAAGAAACAACATTTTATTTGTACCTTCTCATCTTAACTAGATCATTAATCTTAGTCCTATTTTAACTACTACTTCTTTGTAACCAAGGCTACTATATTTTAATGTGCTAAGAATAACACTATTAATTATTAGTATATATAAGCTAACCCAATTTAACAGATAAGCAGACAAAATGGCTGGTGAATCGCCTTCTATGGCCGGAAGAAACAATGGTTTGCTTCGTTGCTTTTCAACCTTGTAGTATCGGTTTCAACGTACTTGTTATAGAGGACAGTCCAAATCCCTTGACTCGACCTTTTAAAATAAATTGCGTGAAGCATTCCCTCTCCTTCCACCCAAATGTGAGTTGACCTCCAAAGATAGGATATGCAGCAAGAAGACTTATCTGATGGTATTTGGGATTTTAATATGCTCCTAGATTAATTAAATAATAGTATCAAACAGTGACTTACAACCTTATAATATATTCATGCCGTGACATTCTGATAAAGGTAAAATATATTTTTTTGTCTTTCTAAAATTTTTGAAGTTGAGTTTTAGTCTTTTTTTTTTAAAAAAAAATTATTTTTTGTCATTTAATTTTGAAATGTGTCACTTTTAGTCCTCTGAATGATTTACCGCTTCATAAAGGACTAAGTAGTATAGTTGGCATTTCAGGATTAAAAGTGATGCATTTAAAAATTAGAGGGATCAACAAAATATTTTACAAAAACTAAAATCACATTAGAATATTTAGAAAAAAGCAAAAACATATTTTACCCTTTTATATTTTTTGTAACGTGGAGCCTGCCACTGTGGCTTGCATCGTTTTCACTGTTTTCTCCTCAAAATATTATATTAGAATTTCAATACAAGCACTGAAAGCAATGTAAAATTCGCATTTTTGTTCCTCAGCAATGGAGAAATGGCATTTATAAGTGATCCACAAGGAAGGACAAGTAGTTAAGTGCTTAAGATGTAACTCACACAAGGAGTTTATTTATATTATCATATATACTAGAAATGATGTTGCGTTAATAAAAATTTCAAAGGAATCCCACCGTTTATAATATAGACACCCTCGGGAAAATCATCTGGAATTTGTCCTTGGATGCTTGTCACGACTATAGCTTCACCTAACTCCACCACTGGAGCAAAGTTACTCTGCACAGTTAATGAAACACAATTGATTAGAGGTTTGAAACCTTGAAAGAACCTTATGTGTTGTTTGTACTTTTGAACATGCACTGAAGCAATCAGAGTCCAGAAGAAGAGCACTTGCTCAATGTTATATTGGTACCTGAGATGGAAGCAGTGGTTGGTCAAGAAATTCAAAGAATGAATCTACAAAAGCGTCAAGTAATATAGCTGCAGTGTTTGCCATGGTTTTGTGAACTTCATCAATTTGCAAGGGGACTTCAAGCAGAACTTTCTTGAGTGGCTGCTCAATAAATCACATATTCACGACTTGCAGTAAAAGTGGGGAAAGCAAAAACAACATAAATAAAATGTGTGCAATGGAGGGGATATATATGTTTACCTTAAAGGCAAGGAAGAGTGGAAGGTTGTAGTGACCAGAATTGTCCGAGACATAGGAGGGTCTTTTCTGAATGGAGCAATTCACTAGGAATGTTTTATATGAAGTGGCCATGCATATAGGTGTGGGTTAAATGTAGCTTGGTGTGTCTATATTCACAGTTAACTTCAATACATACCAAAATGCCTTGAAAGCACGGTATATTATGTATACATCTAACTAAATATTGTGTATCAAAATGATTGTTATAAAGTTGGATAGGGGAGGTCTGTTGGGAATTTATATTTCTTCACCTAACGGGGGTTTATATTTTAATAATAATAATTATGTTTGATCTAATTAAGTGAATATACTAGATTATCAAAGAAAGTGACACGAGCTCAAAGAATATGATATTATTATTGGTTCACCTTACTCTAATAGGAACTTTAGTGGAGTCAATAAATTAAAAAAAAAAAAAAAAAACTAGTTATGATGTCTAATATATCTCCTCAAAATTGTTTATCTTTTAACATTTCAAAAATTATGAAGGTACTAGTGAGCAATTAAGAAGTTTAGTTTTGGAAAAATTATAAGAACAACTCTTTTTTTTATACTTTTGATTTTAATAAGTCTTTCACATTAATCAACTAATCAAGAATTATGAACCTAGGTGTTTATTATAATTCTTAATAATCTAATATGTTATAGATCTTAAGATATTGGGGGACTTTTGGTGTACTATTCTAAGATATATGTCTATAGAATTTTGACTTTCTTATAGAAAATAAAGATAATATACGTAAGATATGAACTTAATATAATTTAGTTAATTACAGAAAAAAATTTGTACACTAAATATAATCACAACTCCTCGTTATAACATTGCAATGGTTTAAGCTTTAAAGAGTCTAGAATCTATTAGGTTTAGAAAAAGAAAAGAAAAAATTGTTCATACAGAGTCTAGGCCCATCTTTTATCCACTTGTGGCATGGTATCAAGAAGCAAGACACAGACACATCTATTTACACGGTAGGTGAGATTCTATTTTTAGACGTATTTAGAGCTTTCAATCCATTGAAATATTATGCCTCTTTAAACAACTTTCCTTACTCTTTTACACACACACAAGAGAGACTATAATTTAATTAAGAGTTCCCTCATGTTGGGTATGCAATTCGCTTTAGTATATCGAGTATTATAAACCAACCAACATACAAACATTATAAAATAAATAAATAAAAACTTATTTGAGAAGAATAGTTATTGTAAATTGGAGAATGTAATGCAACAAGCCTTTTAATTTTTACATGAACCAGGCCACGAGCTTCGGCCTCCAACACCTCGGGTATTGCTATTGGCATTACCACATTTGCTAATGGCACTATCCACCTAGGTGCATTTGACCCTTATTCCAAAACTATCCCCTAAAAATTTGCATAATAGAATCATATTTTCGTTGTATAATTGGAGATTAAAAGAATACACAAGGAAGTACGTTTCTGTTGTATAAGTGTATAACAAAATTATGTTTTCATTATGTATTTTTTTCACCCTCAATTGCACAACGGAAATACGATTTTGTTATGCAATTTTTCATAACCCTAGATAACATCTAGGATGTCATTTAATTTCATCCCCACCGTACAATGGAATTGAACTTTCGCTATGTTATTTTTCAAAACAAAAAAATAACACAACTAAAGTGCAATTCTATTATGTTCTGGGTTAAAAATCACAACGGAATTGTACTTTCGTTTGTAGTGGTTTCCAAAACAAAAAATAAAAAATACAATCGAAGTATGATTTTGTTGTAATTGTCAATCCAGAAAACGATGAAATTATATTTTGGTTGTGTATAAAAAAACGGAAAAAAAAATGCAAGGAGAAAGGGAAAGGGTGGTGAGAAGAATGGGGGAAGAGGGAAGGGGAAGGAACTGCAGGTCTATCATCTGAGTCTGAAATGGTTAAGAATATGACGTTTTTGAATGAAGCAAATTCTACTGGTGAAAATACCCTTGAGATTGTTAATGAAACTAGGACTTCTGAGGAAAAGGACTCTGTTTCAAGCACTGGTTTAACCTCAGAATCAGGAAGGGAATCAAGCAGATCTTTAGGATTTGATGAAAGAAATGAAAGTTCCACTGTGGAATGTATTGAGAGAGCAAATAATGGTTCAGCAACAGAGCAGATAGGAAATCTTGGACTGAGCATTTACAACAATACTATTTCTCATTCCCCTTCTCATGCAATAGCTCCACCTCTAAGTCAAACAGAAGTGAGCCCAAATATTACGTCTCCAATGTTATCAAATGCTTATGATGAAACTGATTTCATGGAGGAAGAGAGGTTCAGGCCATCAAAAGATGAATTCAATATAGTAGGCAATAATTCTTCTATCAACCGTGTGCCTAAGGAGACTGAAATGAATGAGTTATTGCTTCAGAACCGTGCCTCATATTGTTCTATGGTAAATAATTAATGCCATTTTTTTTCATTTCATGACTAACTATGGCATATTTTTGAGTTCTGTCTTAATGTTGGTAACTTGTTTCCAGAGGCCAAGGTGGTCTTCAGCTGTTGATCAAGAGCTATTGCAGGCCAGATCGGAGATTGAAAATGCACCAATTGTAAATAATGCTGAAAATCTTTACACTCCCCTTTTCTGAAACATTTCCAGGTTCAAGAGGTATCATTTGATTATTGTGGTTTTGTATTTTGTTTTGAAAAATATTTCAGGAGCATCTCCAGCAATAAAATTTCTATTCTTGCAATCTACAAATGTATGGATATCGTTGAAATGATAGTATGGACTGAAATTTTTGTGGACAGTAAGGGAGAGTTGATCATTCTGATAAGTGATAACATGTAAACTCAATTTTTGGTCTTCCGTTTCCTTTACATAAATATCTGTCTTGATCAGCTTATTGATCACACAGAATTCAGAATAATTCATTAAAGTTGCTGGGTTTCTTGATGTTGAAAACTCCACTAGCTATTCAGGGAAACAAAATTAAACCAAAAAAACATATCGGATATGTGCATGTGTCTAAATGTGTGGCAAGCAACAGTGATATATGGAGCAAGAATCTTATAGATACTGCTAAATGTTCTTTTAACCTTTGTACTAATTATCCCATTACTGTCCAATTGTCAGGAGCTATGAATTAATGGAAAGAACTCTTAAAGTGTATGTGTATAGAGAAGGAGACAAACCCATAATGCATTCACCATATCTTTTGGGAATTTATGCTTCGGAGGGATGGTTCATGAGGCTGATGGAAGCTAGTAAACAATTTGTGACTAAAGACCCAAAGAAAGCCCAGCTATGTTACTTACCTTTCAGTTCTCGGAGGCTAGAGGAAACTTTGTATGTACCGAATTCACATAGTTCTAGGAACCTGATTCAGTATCTGAAAAATTATGTAGACATGATTGCTGGGAAACATCGTTTCTGGAACAGAACAGGAGGTGCTGATCATTTTCTTGTTGCTTGCCATGATGGGGTATATATGCTTTTTCTACTTCATTGAATGTGTCTTTTCTTCTGTGTGACTTTGCTAAGGGTACTAGCTATAACTGGTTCTTATTTAACATTCAATGATACTACTATTACTACCAGTTTTATGGTATGCAACAAAAGTATGTATTAGTAAATGTTGTATCACATTAGTCTTCTCTATTGTATCTTCTCATAAAATAAACTTATTAGCTACACTATGCAGGCCCCTACAGAAACACGGCAACACATGGCTAGGTGCTTAAGAGCCCTATGCAATGCTGATGTGAAAGAAGGTTTTGTCTTGGGAAAGGACGTTTCTCTTCCTGAAACTTATGTCCGCAATGCTCCGAAGCCCACTAGAAATGTTGGCGGAAACCGAGTTTCAAAGAGGAAAACTCTGGCGTTTTTCGCAGGAGGAATGCATGGTTATGTTAGGCCAATTCTGTTGCAGCACTGGGAAAATAAAAACCCTGCCATGAAAATCTTCGGGAGACTGCCAAAGTCTAAGGGCAACAGGAACTACATCCAGTACATGAAGAGCAGCAAGTACTGTATTTGTGCAAAGGGATACGAAGTCAATAGCCCAAGAGTTGTGGAGGCTATCTTCCATGAATGTGCGATACATCCTCTACCCCTCACAAATAACGAATAAAGGAAATAAAATTATCAGGAATTTTTTTTAAAACACATTGACTTTAGATAAGTTCAAATGGATAAAAAAGGTTCACATCCAGTTAGTGAAAACATAGAAGTTGTTTAAATAAAAAAAAGTTATTTCGACTCAAAACAAGGTCGTCCATTCTGAATAAAAAAAATTAAAATAGAAATGATAACGTAATTATATTATTCACAGAAATTATAACATGTCAAGTATAATCCTATGTCTCAATGTCACACTTATCAGAGCATATTCCTATCACGAACTAAGTCTATCCATCTCTAGTATGGAACTCTCATTTAATCACACGCATTATGCACATCCATTCAAGTTCATTCACTCTAGAAAATGACATCAAACCACAATTGTTAACTCAATGAAAGTTAAACACATGCGTTATGCAACAAATACTCTAGACTCAAGCTTACATGCAATGTGCTATTATTTTTCAGTGAAAAATTTCATCAGACGCCTAGGAGTACATAACAAGACACACCACACAATAAGTATGTCAGGTCACTCTCACTAAGTAAAATCATAGGGAGACTAGACAGGACCATACTTTTTTGCGAGAATGTTTCAACCATGTAAGATCGGCACAGACTTAAAGGAACCACTCAAGTTGGATGACTTCTAATGCCTACACTCCAAAGAGTCCGTCAGGACCTCTCCCTCCTGATCTAGGTCCAACCCAGAACAAACATTTGAACACACATATTCTACCTATGAATTATGCAATGCACATAACTACTCAATTGTTTTCAAAATCTCAATTTTTAAAAAAATATATTTTAACTCATCGCGTCTCAAGTGATTAAACTCGTCGGATTCCCAGAGTGAATCTTCATCACAATTCATCACGCATTAACTCATCGCCCTTAAAGGGTTTTACAGTTGTGTGATTACATAATTCATGGCTCACAACTCAAAACATACAACATCTCAACAATCATGTAATTCACAATCCATTACGTACCAAGTGATTATCACTTACACACAATCTTAATCACAATTTCATAATAAAATAATTTATCGCATCCTATGCATATCATTAAATAGTAACATTCACAGTGACACAACAAAAATATAGATTAAACTGAAATATATTAATTCAACAAAATAAATAAATAAAAACATCTACAACAATTAATTTGAGATGTAGCAAAAATAATTATGATTAAGCAATAATTTTACAAAAGTATTTAATTTATTATTATACATATATAACTGAAAAAAATAATAATAAATAATAATTTCACAACAATATTTAATTTATTTCTCCAAAGCAATAAAATAATCATTTCACAACAATATTTAATTTATTATAGATATATATATATATATATAAAACTAAGAAGCAAGAACCTAGAGAACTAAAAAGCAACAACTTGTACACGTATAGTGAAATTAAACTTTCACCAAACGCATGATACCAAATATATATATATATATAAAACGAACATGTAGATAAAATGCGTGGAATTGCAACTTCAACAAAAGGGAATATATATATTGCATTATGTACTGTAGGTGGGAATTGCAGTTTCAACAAAAGAAATCTATATTGCATTTGTAAATCAAGCGTAATGGGAATTTATAACACACCTGAAATATATATATATATAAATTGATCCTCTAGAGATCCTTAGATATGTTCATTCTAATAAATTATCCTTTATCTCGATGTAGTCGCTCAAACATTCTCCATTAGCAATTGTGACGTTTTTGGTGCTCTCTAGAGTTCATCCTCCAGTTGCTTTGTTAGGGTTCTTGTGCGTCAAAAGAAGAAGAAAGGAACATAATGTTTTGTAAAAGCTGCTCTAAATTAAAATTTGGTTCATATAGTGAAAAATTATGACCTAATTAACTTTATTTATTTATTTATTATAGGAGAACTTAAAAAAAAAAACACAACTGTTACAATGTGTGCCAGTTATTATCAGATGACTTTGTGCCTCCATTTTTTGAGAAGTTGAATTGGAAATCCTTTATTGTTTTTGTCTTGGAGAAGGATATTCCAAATCTTAAGAGTATGTTTGGATAGAAAATTTTAACTGAATAAAGTAATTTATCAGAGAATTTAAATTGTTTTAATCTAAAATTTATTGTTTGGATTTTTTTTATAAAGAATTTAAATTTTTAGAATTTTAAAATAGAATTTTAAACAACTAAAAATGTGGAATGTTAATTTCCTTCTAAAAGGTGAGAAATTAAAATTTTCTTCTTGATAGAAGAACCTTCCAAAAACATTCGCGTATTTCCTTTATAACCTTGATTCTCTCTTCCATCTGATAGTTCTTCAAATCCTATTCTCGAACTCGCAACTCCTCCCTCACACTGATGATCATCTTCTTCAAGAAACACTTGTCTAAACTCGCAGAACGTCGATCGAGTGCGGGCGTAGGGGGACACGTAGAACTACACCCGTCAGTCACGGAGCAGCCGTCACTACCTATCACGAGACGAAGGTACTCGTCAGCGCGGAGGGTCTGGATCATGCCTTGTGTCGTTGACTGAATGTTGTTGTGGTCGGTGTGGTGGTGTACACTGGCATGTTTCGGTTCCCCTACGATTCTCCATGCCGCATCAATATTCTTCTCTTTGAAAGCACATCAATCATGTCTTTTCTTCTCTTAGCATTCATTTTCTTTCATCTCACAATTTTAATTTTTTTTTATTTAAATATAAAATTTTGAAAATAAAAGAATTTCAATTAAAATATTTAAAATTCTTATAATTTAAAATTTCTCTCTCATCCAAACACACTCTAAGAGTATACTCCTTTCCATTCCGCAAAAGAAGTATCTTCAAATGCAGTTGATGGTGAGAAAGGTGCAGCAGCATCTCCTTTGGCACAAGAGCCCTTTCAAGTATGTTATATTCCACATGATACTTCATTCTATTTGGTACAACAGAGTCTTCACAGCAACAGCTGCATAGATCATTTTGGAGACGTGGCCAAATAAGATAGCAAGAAGCTTTCCTTTAGGAAGAAAAAAAACATTCTTTGGGGGACATAGAGAATTAGGACGGGGTTGATAATTTATCAGGTCATTTTTATGAGTATTTTTTGTTTTTTTTGGAGTTTTTGTTGTAATTAAATTAAATTTGTATATATTTTTTTCTCAAGTTGTCTTCAAGCTTTCATAGTCGTCCTGCAAACCTTGTTTGATGTTTGAATAATTTGTACATCAGGTTTAAGTTTAACTCTTGTCATCAACATTAAAAAAAAAAAGTCCTCTTAGTCTCGTACCAAGCTTTTGCTCCGACGAGTTTGAGTATTAATTTAGCAAAGGCACTCTGGTTCAGGGTCACATCGTTTAGGGGTTAAGTGCCACAAAATTATTTATATTTCTTACCCTATCAATTATGGAAGTACGCTTCTTTTTCTTTTCTTTTTTTTTTCTTTTTGACAGAGGAAATACGTTTCTTAAATTTACTTAATAAAAAATAGAAGATCAAAATGTATCTCGTATCTTCTTGTAAAATAAAAAATGTATCTTGTATCTTAGGATCTTTGTTCATAAAAGCATGATAAATAACATCAATGGCCCATTTGAGATTTGTTAAATTCGTGAATTAAAGTGTATGGTGGGTTTGATGCGCATGGAAGGATGGTACAACAAGTAACATAACACAGACATGTAAATAGTCATAGACTCATAGTACAGGTTTTTGCTCTGTTTAATTTGTGTATTACCAATGCCATATAACTTTTCTAGATGACACCAAGGGATTTTAATTGAGTATTTGGATGAATGTTAATAAAATTAATTTTTCCGTTAAAATTGATTGGAAAGTTGTGTGATTTATATTTAGATGTTTTTATTATATAATTAAATTAAGAATAAAATTTCGTATAAATTTTATAATTTAATGTAAAAATTAGTTAAAGTTTATTTCAACTCAAAATTAATTTTAAAATATTTTATAACATAAAATTAAACACATAAAAATAAATCTAAAATTAATTTTGGTTAAACACACACTAATAACTAAAATAACAAGGAAGTCTAAATTGAACAGAGTGGTGAGTTGTAAATACTTGTATTCGGTTCTTTCCTCGCCCTCAGCAAACAACAGAGAAATGTAAAAAAAAAAAAAAAGGAAAAAAAAAGAATGGGAAAGATAAGAATAAAAACAAAAAAAAAATATAAAAGCTTTCCCATTGCAGATTTGCAGTCTATAAAAAGGACAAAATGAGAATTGCAAAAATATAAGGACAAAAATGATATTTTAGTTTTTTTTCCCTACCAAATCGAAGTTACCGGTAATTTCACTTCACAGTTAAAATTTAGATTTTTAGTGTCTCGGACTTGTTCTCGTACTGGTTCCTTAATTTACTCGAGTCTTCCATTCCTGTTTCTTCTTTCCTTCTTTCCTGTGATCTGTTAGATCCTTTCCCTGTTCGTAATATACATACAAAAGGGACAGTCACAGACGCAAATCCCATTACCTACGCATGCCCTTTGTCGGTCCGTTAGTCCAACGATTACGTTACACATTACTCCAATGTTTCTCTGACCAAATGATTCTCTCATTGTGCTTCCTCATCATAAGATTCTCTCTTTCATCTCCCCATTGAAAACCCTCGCCAAAGTTATTGACTTTTCTGGTTCAACCGCAATGGGTTTGCTTCAATTTCTTCTTCTGATCTCTCTAGGGGTGAGGAGTTAGCCAGTTTTTTATTCTTTTTCTGAGATTCCCACATGGATCGGGGGTTTAGATTTCTGTGTCAGGCAGAAACTACGAGATTAGTTTCATTTGTAGGAATAACAGTGGCTATAGTTTTCATGGTTCAGTATTCTGAACTTCCTAGTAGTAAATTCTTATCTTCTGTTACTACCAAGTTTACTAGTTTCACAATGGATACATCATCTTCAGTTAATTCTAAAGTGGAGGGTAATAATTTGCACCTAAATGGTTCAAATTCAAACTCTACTCATGCATTGGAAGAGACAGCAATTAGTCCTCAGGTACCTCTCTTTCACAATGGCAGTGATTCAATTACTTCCCCTGCAGCAGATACATCTAAAGATCTTGATAGTGTTGTCAATTTCACAGCCAGAAATGATGGTTCCCCGGTGAGTAGTGTTCAGGGAAGAGAAATTAATTTGACATCACAAGGGGCTTCATCACCACAGCCTATGGTGCCATTGCCCAACAGAACATCCTTAGATTCAGAAACGGATTCAAGAAGTCCTGTGGTATCTGTCACTTCAGCTGCAACTTCAGTGAAATCGAATACTGATCCAGTTTATAAGGATGGAAACTCAGGTTCTTTGCCAGGTAATAGTAACTTGACATCCAATAATGTCAAGCCTGTGACTGCAAAGAATTCCAAAAAGAGGCCATCTAAAGTAGTTTCAATATCTGAGATGAACTTGCTGTTGCAGCATAATCATGCTTCTTCCAAGCTAGCGGTATGTTTTGGATGATGAGATATGATTGAATTATATCATTAGATGGGTTTTTCTAACTTATCCTGTTGATGTTTGTAGAAACCAGCAAGGGCTTCAGCTGTTGATCTGGAAATATTGCATGCACAATCAGAGATTTTAAATGCACCCCTCATTATGAATGATCCAAGGCTTTACCCTCCTTTATACAGGAATGTCTCCATGTTCAGAAGGTATGATAAGCAATTATCATTTTCAATGCACGGATTCTACTCTTGAGCCAAACCACTGCAATTTGGTTAGATGGACAAATTTCTGATTGAACTATATTATTATTCCGTCTTCTGTCTTATCAACTAACTACTTCTGAAGAGTGAACTGAATCTAATAGTTTTATCAGATTTAAAAAACAGCTATATAGATCCTAATAAAAGACTGGCATTTAAAATAGGTTGACCTGCTGGCATTTGGTGTGAATGCATGATTTGGTTTAACTGCACCATTTCCTATGGGTTTTTCACTTGTATATATCTGATTTGATAGTTAAACATTTGATGTTTGCTCTTGCTAACATGGCTTCAGTGAAATAAGTCATTCATTACTAAGATAGGTGGCCTTCCAAAAAAAAAAATTACTAAGATAGGTGTTTTTCCATGTCATATTCAATAAAATAAATTTACAGGATATATACGAAGATATGGTTAGGTTACAACATGTTATTATGCAGAAAAAAAAAATCAAGAACCAAACTTAGATAGGAGGATTCTGCTTACATATTATTCAATTCACTATGTATGTGTTTCTCTGCCTCCTGTGAGTTGAGTATCCTGCTGTGCACGTCCTTCCTAAAAGAAATTCAACTAGCAATGTCTGCATTCTGCAGGAGTTATGAACTAATGGAAAATATGCTCAAAGTTTACATCTACCAGGATGGGGATAGACCAATCTTTCATGAGCCCTTACTGGATGGAATATATGCATCTGAAGGATGGTTCATGAAATTAATGGAGGCAAACAAACAGTTTGTCACTAGAGACCCTGGGAAGGCTCACTTGTTTTACATACCTTTCAGTTCAAGATTGTTGCAGCAAACTCTCTATGTACGTAATTCACACAGACGTTCCAACTTAATTGAGTACATGAAAAATTATGTGGACATGATTGCTGGAAAGTATCCTTTCTGGAATAGAACTTCTGGAGCAGATCACTTTGTTGTTGCGTGCCATGATTGGGTATGATTCTATATGTTTATGCAAATTATGATTAATGCATTTTCTGCCTTTTCTTCCCCTTTCCTCTGAACTACAATTTGCTTCATGCAATTAATGATAAAGAATATGATGTGTGCCTGTATTCCCTGCTCCTCTTACTTAAATTTCAATCTGTAACATAGTCTAACATTCAGGGAAATTCTCCCTCAATGTAACCAGTAAAATAGTTGCATTATTAGGATGTGACAAATAGCAGTTGCTGCAGTTCATATTATTAGTTATGGACTATAGATATAGAGTGTCCCACATGCAATGCCTACTCCATTATGATTGAATCATTAATTTCTATTGAAGCAGTATCACCAGTAATTGGGTGGAAGAGTAATTAACAAGCACCATTTCTCAGGCTCCTGCAGAAACAAGAGGGCGCATGCTTAGTTGCATCAGAGCCCTCTGCAATGCTGACATTGAAGTAGGATTCAAGATAGGCAAGGATGTTTCTCTTCCAGAAACATACATAAGGTCAAGTGAGAATCCTGTAAAAAATATAGGGGGTGATCCTCCTTCTAAGAGGCCTATCCTGGCTTTTTTCGCAGGAGGTTTACACGGTTATGTTCGGCCTATTCTGTTGAAGCACTGGGAGAACAAAGAACCTGACATGAAGATATCTGGTCCCTTGCCACATGTCAGGGGTAATGTAAACTACATCCAGCTCATGAAGAGCAGCAAATTCTGCATCTGTGCACGAGGTCATGAAGTTAATAGCCCGCGTGTGGTAGAGGCAATATTCCACGAGTGCATTCCAGTCATCATATCTGACAATTTTATTCCTCCTTTCTTTGAGATTCTGAACTGGGAATCTTTTGCTGTGTTTGTCAAGGAGGAAGAAATCCCTAATTTGAGGAACATACTGCTGTCCATCTCAGAAGAAAGATACTTAGAGATGCATAAGAGGGCGAAAAAGGTGCAAGAGCATTTTCTCTGGCATGCTGAACCTGTAAAGTATGATTTGTTTCATATGCTTCTTCATTCAATTTGGTACAATAGACTTTTCCATATAAGCCGGACATGACGATATGAATTTTGGAGACAAGTCACTGTGATTGATAGCTTGATGATGTATAGATTGTTTGAGTTAACAAATGAAGCAAGAACAATATGGTTAGAGAAAAAGTTCATTGATTCTAGAGAAAATGTTATTGTTTGATTCATATCCCTAGAGAATAATTGATTCATAATAATGTTAGTGTTTGATCATCTAGTGAAATCATGAAGATCTGTCTTTAATTATGTGACAGCAGAAAAAGAAATTTACTTATTTAAAAAACTGCAAGGAATTGACACTCCTCGTGGGAAGTAGAAGCAAAAGCAAGTGCGAAAAAAATAGTTTTGTACGAATTGTTGTATAATACTATTAAAAATAGTTGACAAAATGCTCCTTTGATAGACATCTTTAGTATAGGAAGTATATAAGTTAGATGAATAAATACTAAACTGAACACAGTCCTAATTTCATAAGAGCAGTTTTGAAGAGAGACACCTTTGATCCTGAATTGAGGGTCTTTTTTGTTTACTTTATAGGAAAACACGTCACCGTGTGGATTTGGTTAATGAGATGATAAATTTATAATCCTATCAGCAAGTTGGAGTCTCTCAATAGATTACTTGTAAAGTTACAACGAATAACCTATCAAAGGTGTTACTCTTGACATTAAACCCAACTAATGTTCCATAACTGACGTATAATAATAAAATTCTTAAATGTCAGAAAATTAAATAACATTGACTAATACTAATCTATTATTACAATTAAAATATTTTAACAGCCTATGCCAATGAATGCTGAATAGTGATCCATGATTGCAATATTCTGTTTTTTTAAGACATTGGAAAGAAAAACTGAATGATGAGTTAATGATTAAGGAAATTCTAAATTAACATGTTAACCCTTACACAATTAGAGGAACCATGTGTTGAGTAGTAAAGGCTCTGATAATTTGCAAGGCTACCAGTGCTCAATAATGATAATTGATGGTTTTTTCAGTGCTCAGAGTTGGAATGGGAAGAAGAACAAAAAGCTTTTTCATCGGTGATTTTTTGTTTTTTGATTGGCATCTTAGCATGAGAAGCTCGATGGATGGCTCATTTAGTAATACACTAAGTGACCCTCGTCCACAAGCTAGCCGCATTTCACACATTTCACCAATTTCTATATCTCTAACTCTATTTTGATAGAAAATGCTCTATCTATTGTCTATTTATTTACAACACTACTAACAATTATGAATTTACCATTACCATCACATGAAATAAGCAACTCTCTATCATTTGTTTAACATTAAATACACTATTTATTATCTATAAATTAGGGAAGGAGACAATAATATAATATCACACATGAAATACTTCCCCCATTAACATATTAATTAATCTTTTTACACCCATCTTAATTTTTTTTTCACACAATACTCTTATTTCTCTAAAAACAAACACAGTACTCTTATATTTAATACATTTTCTCTATTTCTAGCACATATCTCTTGTATGCACAGAAAAAAGGTGTGGAAAAAACATTTGTTTTATTATTATTCAAAACATGCATTTCAATGCTTCAAAAAACCCTAACAAGCAATATACTGATTGAATTAGGGCTAGATAAATCATTTGATAATCGAGTCTAATTCAAGTTTTCTAATTTATTTATACCTAGATGCCATAAAAAATCACCAACGGAGATGGATGTATGATAATCTAGCATTCTGACTTCCCCTTTTATAACGTATAGTGCTCTTTAGCATCCTAGAAAAAACAAAAAAAAATATTTCAAAATTCTTAAATAAATCTCAACTAAACACAAAATTTTAATTAAAATTTTTGCTTAAATTAAGATATCTTATTGAAATACTAAAATCTCGAAAAATAAAGAATAGATATGAGTATCTTAAATAATATAATTGTCATCAAATATGTACATCAAAATCTTATCAATTTAATAATCATTAAAACTCTCGAAAATCAATAAAGACTAAAACCTATGTCGTACATTATCTTAATTCACATCTATTGTCTTGTTCCGCATACATTATCTTTGTGTGTATATTATTTTTAATCCATGTACAATATTACGAGTTAAAGCCTTGCACCCCCAACCCGTTTCGTAACCCAACAACAGGTGTCCTTACACTGCACTCCAACTTTGTCTTGCCCATAAAATATGAGTCATACATAACAATCTCCACCTTGACAAATATTCAATCACGTTGAAGATAAATAGCAAGTCTACTTCATAGTGTCCTAAGTTGGTGGTCCTATCACATCTAGTACTGAACAACATTCAACAACTCTAAGCAATGCTTGAACTTGTCGGTTGTAACTATCTTAGTTAAGATATGAGTTGCATTCTCTGGAGTGTGAACCTTCTTGAGCAAAACCTGACTAAATTCCATCAACTCCCTGATCTTGTGGAACCTATCCATATGTTTGGTTCTAACATGATACACATGATTCTTTATCAAATCGATAACACTTTGACTATCACAATGCAATTGAACTCCACCTTGCTTAATGCCCAACTCCTTCACTAGTCATGCTAACCACACATCTTCCTTGCTAGCCTATGCTACTAATCATGTACTTCGGTTCAGTTGTTATCATTGCCACAAGAGATTGAATTATGGACTTTCAACAAACAGGTCCACCTCCAACATTAAAGACATACCCTATTGTAGACTTTTTGTCATCCAGATCATCAGCATAGTCAGAATCCACATATCCCACAATTGAAGGATCACTCTACTGACTACAAAATATAATACCATGACCTGTTGTACCCTTTAGGTACCTCAAGATCCACTTCTCTGCTTCTCAATGTTGCTTCTCAATGTTGCTTCCTAGGGTCAAACATAAACTTAAAGACTTGGCTTACAACATGTGTCAAATCTGGTCTAGTGCACACCATAGCATACATTAAGCAACCAATTGCATTGGTATATGGAACCTTTGACATGTATTCCACCTCATCATTTGTCTTCAAACATTGATTTACAGAAAGCTTAAAGCGTTTTGCCAATGGAATACTTTCAGGCTTTGCATTCCTCACGTCAAACCTTCTCAACATAGCCCTGCCGTGAAAACCAAAACTGTCTAAATTTCATGTCCCTATGAGTCTCCATCCCAAGAATTTTCTTGCAAGACCTAATTCCTTCATATCAAACTCCTTGTTGTTAGTCGTTATTTACGACTAACTTTTGTATTGAAAAGTTTCATGAAATTTATATCTTTTCCCCAATTTATGGTTTTTTTTGTTGGTTTGTACATATTTTTATGTTTAGTTTAATTTCACTCAATAGATATTCTCATTATTGTGAATTAATATGGTTCAACTTCAGTTTTAGGCTAAAGGATGAATAAGAAGAAGAAGCTTGAAGCAGCTAGTGTCTCGCTAAGCGAGGCATATGCGCTTAGCGAGTAACATCCGCTAAGCGAGGCACTCAGCTCGCTTAGCGAGTTGGAAGAATCTGGAAGAGAATCTGTCATTCATGCACGCACCCAGTGTACCATCAACTTGCTCAGTGAGTCATTTGTCTTTTCTCGCACCCAGCTCGTTAAGCGAAAATTCACTAACTCGAGCTTAGCAAGAAAATGACGCTAAACGAGCCTTCAGGATCAAAAAGCCCTTAAAAGACTGAAGTTGGCGAAAAAGGGAGGAGAGTTCTTTTTAGGGAGAGAGACGTAATAGAGCCGAAAAAATGGAGCAAGAGAGAAGAGCTTGGACGAAAAGCCTCAGCCTTTGAGAGATTCTGAGTTTAGGAGTGATTATTAGGTTTTTAGAGGTGAAGGAGACATCCCCACCACTTTGTAATTTTAATTATTCTTCAAAAACCCTGTTCTTGGGCTGAAAGGTGCTAACTTGCAATGGAAGGCTAAATCTCTTGTTGGGGATTTCTGCTGAACTTTGATGTAAAATCCTTTACTATCTATTTAAAGTTGTTTTATTGTGTTCATTGTTTCTATCTGCACTTAATTCTTGCATGCTTGTGGTTTAATCACCCATTTGTGTGTAAAGTTAGGATTTTTAGCATTGGAAAGTGTTTTAAATCCTTAGAACTGGATAGAGCGGGCTAGAGAACTGTATGTCTGGACACAGAATGCAGGGATTTAGTTTATATTATGTCGTAATCTTAATGCAACTCATTTAAGCTAAGTTTGATGAGGGATCTAGAACGAAGTTTAGATAGAGTTAGACTCATTCACTTGAGAGATCCTGGTTTGGGTAGTTGTTTTTGGCATAGAACACAAAAAACAGCCTTAAATAGAGAAAAATACTCAATAACATCAAGTAGGTTCAATAGAAAGATCCAACACTTTTAATCATTTATTTATCTTTCACCTTTAGATAGTTAATTTTGTAGTTAAATTAGAACTGTAGACATAAATTTTTTTTTATATTTACTGGCTTTATACAAATGTTTACCTACTGAATGAATGTTCTCTGAATGAAACAAGTTCCCTGTGATTCGATACTCGATTCTTACCGTTTTATATTACTTGTGCGACTCAGTACACTTGTTGATCAGTATCGCAATTGGGAAAGTTTGGAACACTTGCTCAACAGTGATTTCAACTTATTCACATTACACAAATGGTTACCAACAATCAACATATCATCAATATACAATAGCATAAAAATAAAAAGAGCCATCACCAAGGCTCCTCATATAAACACAACAATCATACTCGCATTGCCTATAGCCAATCTGAAGAATGTAGAATCAAACTGCTTGTACCACTATATTGGAGACTACTTCAATCCATACAGAAACCTCTTCAACTTACAAAATAGTCGACCTAGTCCATTATTACTGAACCCTTATGGCTGCTCCATGTAAATTTGCTCATTTAGATCATTGTGAAGAAAGGTTGTCTTCACATTCATCTGTTCCAAGTGCATGTCATGATTGGCTACCAAGGCTAGCACCTCCCTAATAGAAGTGTGTCTTACAATTGCGGAGAAAATCTCATCATAATCAACCCTCTTTTGTTGTGCATACCCCTTTGCTACTAAACGAGCCTTGAACTTTTCCCCTTCTTTTTCTGATATTGGAGGTTTCCTCTTGTACACTCGTTTTCACCATATGGATCTCTTGCTCATAGGAGGCTTAACTAGTTGTTAATCAATTGGCAAGAAAACCAAATCACGCAAATAGTAAAATACGGTAAGACCGAATGTCGTGTCCGCAAGGACTTCATTCGTGCAAAATAGCTTGTGCAATCCAGATTCTAAGCAATATAGATGAATATTTGAATTGATTTTAAAATCTATAATGTAACTTAAAGGTATCATAAAAACATGAGACAATATAGACAAGTAGAAACAAGGCACAACTATTAAAACAAAAGCACAAACACTTAGAGTGCAAGAAAAAAATGTATGTTGAATTATGAAGTTGTTGGTTTTTTGGACCTACTAAACCACTCTTGATGTAAATTTTAATGGTATTTCTCTACTCAATATTCAGTCAAGTGTTTCATTGATCCACAAAACTAAGATTCTTCTAGTAAAAGGGCCTGAATCACTTCACTTAACTATTAATCCCTTAACAAGTTAAATGAAATGACTTGGATCACAAGAAGGATTAAAACAAGGCAAATAAACTACATTCTATCCCTAGACATGCATTTTATTAGAAGTTACTTTCAATTCTTAGTAGTGATAGCATTTCCCAATGACTCTCACTCTATAAAACATGCATATGGCGATTAAACCATAAACAAAGCAATATTAACAAAAAGTAAGCAATAACACTAAAAATGAACATTAAGTAGAAGAGATAGTTATGTTGGACATGTGGCCTCAGAAATCTTAAGAAGGGGTGAATTAATTTCCCACTAACAAACTTTTAACCCCCTTCTAAAAAAAAGATAAGCTCGGAATGCAGAAGAAGCAACAATCAATTTAATAAAGTTCTTTAAACATGAAAGACAAAATTGATTGCAACAAAATAAATGAGATAAGGGAAGAGAGAATGCAAACACAATTTTTATACTGGTTCGGCAAAGTTCGTACCTACGTCCAATACTCAAGCAACCCACGTGAGATTTTCCACTCCCTTTGTAAAAAACCATTTACAAAGTCTGAACCACACAGGGACAACCCATCCCTTGTGTTTAGGAATGCTTACAACTTAAGAGACTCTCAGTCCCTTAATCAATCTCTTTGAATGAAAAGAAAGAAAGAAGAATTCTTTCTTGAAGAGAAGGATATTACAATTGAAGTCCATGGAGAAACTCTTAATGGATTTGCAAGTGTTTGCCCAAGAGTTTCTTTTGAGAGAGCATTTGGAAATGAAGTTCTCTTGGAATCTCTCTTATTTCCTTTTGAGAGGATAAGACATTTTGAACAAGCAAAACTCTCTCTTCAAAATTTGTGCCCAAGTCACCTATTTATAGGCCTTTGATGACCATTCACAAATCCAATCAAAAGATGTGACTGTTGGCAGATTTTCTGAAAACTCTCCACTGGTAATCGATTACAATGTTTGTGTAATCGATTACACAGTGATAGTTTGAAGGGTCATGACTTTTGAATTTGAATTTCAGGAGTTTCGTTGCTGGTAATCGATTACAGACATATGGTAATCGATTACATGTTCAAAATTGAAATTCAAAATCCTTTTCAACAGCTCTTTTTCATTCTTCCCTTCTGGTAATCGATTACACTTCCTGGTAATCGATTACCAGAGCCTTGCATGACTTTGAAATCTTTTGTTTTGAGACAAGGCTTGATCTTTAGTGAATCTTGAAACAAGGCTTTGTTTGTTGAAGCAATCTTGAATTAATCTTGAAGCAAATGCTTATCCTTTGAAGCAGCCTTGTTTGATTCTTCTTTGGCATCATCAAAATTCATGTATTCATACATTCACATTCTCCCATTTTTTTATGATGACAATCAAGTGATTTCTTTTCGACATCATCAAAACAATGCATGATCCACAAGTTACATCAATAGTATCTAGTACACCAAACCCCCAACAATGGATGAACTAGCCTCTCATTGTCATGAGAAGTCTTACAAGAAAAGAAAACACAAAGTGAGAGAAAAAGAAGATGATTCACAAGTCAAAGCTAGCCTAAGCTCTATATTTTCATATTTTTCATTGTGTCGTAGAATACTTTTTACTAATCCCAAGGGAGTGTCCTTTTATATTGGGTCCAGAGCCATTGTCTTGTCACTTCAGGGTGCGATCAACTCGTTGGGCAAAACTCACTCGTTGGGTGAGTTCTTCAAAATTCTAAGAGGCACTTCAGATGTGATTTTACTCCCTAGTCAAATTTGTACTTGCTAAGCGAATTATTCAACAATTGAATTTTTACAATTTTTCCCTACTACAGTGGCCTTTACTCATTGGTCAAATTGTACTCGCTAGACGAGTTCTTTAAATGACTTGGCACTTCTCTTAAACTCTTGAACTGTCATGAGGCCTTATTTATACACTTGGACTAGTTGGGTGAGTATAATTCGTTGGGCGAGACCTCACGGGTGACAACAACATTTGGTGTCCTTAAACACCTTGAAAAAAGAATAAAAACTAGTAGAAAAGATTCAAATTTCATTTACAACCTAAGATTCTATAAAACTCTATTTCCTAACTATATTAAGGCTAAACTAAAGCAAAAACTTCAAGAAAATTAGACAATTGTTGTCTTATTTGTAACTCAAATGAACATATGCACAACAATTATCAATAGCCCATTTTTGATTCTTCTGCAAAGACTCCATCTTCTTCACCATAACACTCATCCATCTGTCTTTCTCCTGGATGTTCATAGCCTCTTAAAAGGTAAAAAGGATCTCTAGTACTAGTGAGAAGTGCAAAAGCAATCAATTTAGCCAATTCTTCAAACACATATTGGATAACATGTTTAATGGTGTGATGATCTCTATCTATAACAAGATTATACTCCTGATGCAGTCCACCTGGACTCACTGGTCCAAGCCTAGGTGTGGGTGTGACCTTAGGTCTTGGACTGCATTGGTCTGCCTTCTCAAGAATCACTGGCAGCTACTCAAAGTCCATTTAAACATCCATGGAGCAAGGGGAAGCTCCATCAAACACTAGCACAATTGTCTCAATTATTTGTGGAACATGGATTGCTCATCAAACACTACATCTTTGTTGCACCATCTTCTTGGAAACTGGATCCTAAAACTTGAACTCCTTCACACCTTTGGAATAACTTACAAAAACACACCTTTTCGACTTTGGATCAAGTTTAGATATCTCATTACTAGAAATATGCACAAAAGTAGGACATTCAAATATTATGAAATTATTAAAACCAACTGAGTTCCCTTTCCAAACTTCTTTTGTAACTTTCTCATCAAATGATGCTCTTGGTGATCGGTTAAGCAGATACCACATCATATTCACCGCTTCTATCCAAAAGCCTTTAGAAAGACTAGCTTGCAGCCTCAGACATTGACCCCTTTCAATAAGGGACTTATTCATTCTCTCTGCAACATCAATTTGTTGTGGTGCTTTTCGTGACCACTTTGTTTTGGTAAGCTAAATTCTATTATATTATCTTAGGCATAGTTGCTTACAAGACAAAAGCTAGCTTCTAGATGTTCTAAGAAACCTACCTTATTGA
This sequence comes from Glycine max, assembly GCF_000004515.6. Lineage (NCBI taxonomy): Eukaryota > Viridiplantae > Streptophyta > Magnoliopsida > Fabales > Fabaceae > Glycine > Glycine max. The sequence continues at coordinate 7,051,157 of NC_016091.4, forward strand.
AATCTCAAGTATTTTTTTTATTTTATCTATATGTATTCTATTAATGGGCTCAAGCATGCGAAGAAAGCAATAAGCGAGAAAAACTCTTTACTAATAACATAGAAATGATGTCTCTGAATGCCATATTCCTCACAAAATTTTTGAAACTGCGAGTCTGTGTATTATGTGTCATTATCAAACCTCAAGTACCTGATCTTTCTGCTTGTTTGGTTCTCCACCTCAACCTTCCACATCTTGAACTTCTTCTATTTCATAAATTACACCCAGGCCTTGCAAGAAAAATCATCAATGAAGGTCACAAAATAGTGAGAATCACCCAAGGATGAATCTCTAGTAGGACCCTACACATTAGTATGTACATAATCTAGAATCCCCTTGGTGATATGCTTTGCAACTTTAAACCACACCCTAGTCTGTTTCCCAAGCAGACAATACTCACACAAGACTAACTTGCAACTCCGAACTCCTTTCAAGACTCGTCTCTTATGAAGCTCTGCCATCTCACACTTACTGAGTTAACCCAAACACAAGTGCCACAATCCGATAGCATCATCATCAGACTCAACAGATGCAACTTGGCTTACAACTACACTTCCCAGAAGCCTATAAATATTTCCTCATAGTCAATGCCTTGTTACACACTTTGAAGGCTCGATCTCCATAAGTTTTGTAATTGAAACCATTGGCCTATAAGGTACAAGTGAGATCAAATTCTTCCTCAACTCAGGAATATGTCAAATATCACACAACGTTCTCATTCCATCATCATCCATAGCAATTTGCTCGTCTCATTCCAACAATAGCACATGTATTACCCATATAAATACTACCAAATACCTGACTTGTATGTGGTGAACCAGTCCTTTTGGGGAGTCATATGGTAAGAACATCCACAATCAAGAATCCATGCATTTGTCAACTGACTGCATGAACCAGAGTGAACATTTCCTTCACTGTAGTAGTCCAAATCGTCAGTCTGTATCACATTTGCTAAGCGGGATGACCCTTCACTAGATTTCTTCAACTCTGGGCAATCTCTCTTGAAATGTTCCTCTAGTTACATTTGTAGCACTTCATTGTTTTCTTGTGTTCTCTGGACTTGGACTTCTTCCTCTGCCTACCACCAGAACCCTTGCCTTATTTCTTTTCATGTTTATGTTTCCCTTTCATATACAGACAATCATTTTGCAAACTCCACACTGCATTCTATCTCCATTGAAAGTAAGACATAAGTGCAGCCTGTATTGCCTCCAGGCTGATTGAGTCTTTCCCGTATGTTAAGGTTGTCACTAAATGTTCATAAGAAGAAGGCAAAGAACATAGTAGAATACATGTCTTATCCTTGTCCTCAATCTTCATGTTCAACATTGTTAGATCACATGTTGTTGAAGACATTCACATACAATTTCTACTTCAGATACAGTTTGTTCGTCTATGATTTTGACATGTATTAACTATCCAGTTTCTTCCATACTACCCCTAAAGATGTCAACTCCATCACGTGATAAAGGGGCCTTGTTTGCTAAACACAAGCATATGGTTGCCATAACCCTCTCTTGCAACTTTTTCCAATCCAAATCCTCCATCTTCTTAGGCTTTGAGTTGCGTAGCACCTTCAGAAGACCTTGTTGTGCCAACAAATCCTTAACTCACATCTATCACAGTCCAAAATTCTCAATTCCATCGAACTTCCCTACTTTGAATTTGACCCCAGAGTTTAGCGTCATTTGATACTAGTTGTTAGCAATAGCAACCAAAATTCTAAAGGAATTAGAGAAATCATACACATACACACAAACACAAGAGATTTAACGAGGTTTAACAAATATGCCTACGTCATCGAGAACAAAGTGACTATTTTTTTTTCTTATTCATTGACAATGGGGTTATATTATATATACAAGTACATTATTTTTATATGTATTATCTTAAACCGTGTACATTATCTTAATCCAAGTATTATCTTTATGTATGTATTATCTTAATTTGCATACATTATCTTTATGCGTGTATTATTTTAATCCACATGCAATATTATACATTTCACAAGAACTTTGTTCGGATACTCTCAAACACTCTCAACCTACTTTGTAATCCAACAATAAGTTGTCCTTACACTTCATTTTACGTATAAAATGAGTCATGCACAACACATAAAAACTAAAATTTGTTATAGGTGGATGAATTATATTTTGGTATTATATGTGAATAAATTTTCTCACAAAGATTCAAAAATTTTGGTCATTTTTTCATTTTAATTTATTTAATTTCTATGCACGAGAGACTTTTTTTTTTAGAGGAAAGAGAGAGACTTATTATTTATTAGATCGATAAATATATTTTGTTATCACTAATTCACATTAAATTCTATGAAAGATACTTTATCCGTGTTACACACATCAAAGTTTTAAGATTCTCATTGATCTCTTACCACGGTCTGCATTGTTTCCTTTTTCATGAAAGAGAATAAACGCGTATGTATATTGACCACATTACACGTGTTCTGACCACCGTACGTGAAAATCAGTGAAAACAACGTTTGAGGAAGCAAACAAAGGGTGGTCCCCACCTTTAAGATCTCCGTTTTCTCAAAAATCTTCCTGGTTTGGTCTTTCAAGATCCAACCCTGTTTGAAATTCACCTGTGCTTGTTTTTCTCCTACTTCACACTTCTGATCTCATCTCTCTCACACCTCACCTCGTTTTGCTTTTTTTACTTTTGAATGTTACCATCTTAATTTTTTCTCTTTGGGTATCTTCACAAAGCAAAGAAATTCACTGAGAAAGCCAAAGCCAAAGGTGATGATGGAATAATAAGTACAAATGAAAGATGAACAGGAAATATTGAATTGGGTCAATCGGATCTAATCTATCGAGTATAAGTAGGTAATTCACAAAGGAGTGTTATTTATGGCTACATATACCAAAAGCACTATGGTGAAGGGGGTCAAGTCAATTGCCCAAGATGTCTCTTCCAAGCCCAAGATTGATTCTTTAGCTCTCAAGAAGAAGCTAAACACCTCAATCAAGCACCCGCCTGATTCTAAGTTGAAGTTTGTCACCACTACAGTCACAAAATCTGAGGTATCATTGTCAACAAACACTAAATAACAAAAACACCCCAACTTTTTTATTTATTGGATTGAATTCTTATATATGGTTGTTTTGAACTTTGGACTTTGAATTTGTGGGGTTCTGATTTTGAATTCAGCTGCTGGTTTTCGTTGACTGTTGGATATTGCATTGACTGTTAATTTTACATGTTGCTATTGCTGCGCTTACTGCTTAGGGTTCAGAATTCCAGGATGTTCCAATAAATACATCGTAATTTATTAGGAGAATTTGCATTTGATTTGTGTTACATAAGTATTTTACTTGTTTTTTCGTTAAAAAATTATGGAACCATAAAGCATTTCTTGTTTCAACTTTCAAATATAGTGTGTAAATGTCAGTTAGGAAGGGTTTTAACTTGGAATTTTTGTTTTGCATAAACTTGAAGGTGAAATCAAAACCGGTAACTACATCATCAGCATCGTCCAAAACAATAACAAAGACAACTACTACCAAAACCAAAGTGAGAGAGAAGAAAGTCTATAGTCTGCCTGGCCAGAAACATGATCCTCCAGAACAGGTACTGAATCTATCTCATTTGGTTCATGGAATTCACAAACCAATGTCTACATATGGCAATCGGCTTGTACTCATCCTTGAGATATTTTTTATGCTTTCTTTGACAGAAAGAACCCCTGAGGATTTTCTATGAGTCATTGTCAAAACAGATACCAACAAGTGAAATGGCAGAATTTTGGTGAGTTTTCTTTCAATCATACAATTATTAGCCATCCATTTTCGCTTCTGCAATTAGATGTTTGTTCTGTTTCTTTTAAGATATGTGTCTATGCCAACTGATATCTAGGATAGCCATTTGCTAGGCTGACCATTGCGAATGTTCTGTTTTAATGAATCAAATTAATGTTTCATACCATTGACATGACATCAATTTGCCTTAATTGTTTTATGAAAATCTTGCATTGTCTACTGATAAGTGACTTTGATTAAAAAAACGCTATGGTCTCTATTTGTATCACTAGCTCATTCCTTCCCCGTTCACGTCTAACATTGTCAACTTGTGCACGATGATAAAGTATGCTAGTGCATTTGCTACTACTTTGTTCCTCTTTATTTCATAAAGAAGGACATTTCTTGTAGAGTGACAACTGCAAGTGTCAGTTTGCCTGATAAACTTGTTTCCTTAGATTGAAAGATAGTGCTATTAGAGATATAAATGTAGTTAATAGTATGCCTCTCCTGGACAAACCTCCTATTTTCTCCTATCTTGTCAATTACAGGATGATATATTCTGTTTTTTCATTTCTAAGAACAAATTACTTTATTTGATTTGGTTGACCTTAGCTTATGAGATTGCTAAGTCTGACATTGAGTTCCATCACCATCTCTGTAAAATTTAAAGACCGGTTTATCATAACTTTGTCTGTTATAATATATTTTGTAAAGTAGGAAACCTCCTTGTCATTTATTAACAGTTTATACTCCATGGAAAATAGTGGTGGCTCACTTTCGTTATTACACCTCTCTATTTTCTTGGTGGGTAATCTGTCTTTTGAGCCTTAAGGCTCGCTTTAGTTCTAGTGAGCCTCCAAAACCTAATTCATTTAAATTTTATTTTGATAAAAATAAAAATCAATTAAACATAACTACATCATTACTAAATAACATAATTCAGAAGTCATACCGTAAGGAGTGCTAAAACTAAGAAACTAAACAAGAGTTTAAACAACAGTAATGTAGGTACATGGAAAATTCTGAAAGTTACTTAGGAGCAACCCCATTTTTTTGTTGCATGTGGACAACGGCGACAACAAGATTTGAATCTAGAACCTTGTGTAAACCTTAACGGGTTAGGACTTAGGAGCAACCCTGTTAAGAAGCAATCGACAGTCATCTTTATTGCCTGTTTGGATACAAGCTAGAAAAGCTTCTGAAGAGTGTTTTAGCAAGTAATATCTTTGAGAAAATTTTAATTTTTAACAAATAAAAATTTATAAATAGTTGATAATATTCCTTCTGAAAGACAAGTAAAAATATTTCAACAAACCTCAATTGCTTGTTAATATTTTAATTTGTTCTTCCAAAATTTGAGGGAAAAATAGATTTTATGATCTCAATGCTTCTTGTATTATATTGGAAGGTATAGTGTTTGTTCAGTTGTTTTCCATAGTATTAGTTGGAGGGGGCCAGTTTGATTCCTTCAGCATTATAGATTTAAGCGATTGAATCTGTGCATGACTCTTGAACTGATGATGTTTTGTATTCAGTTGGAGTCTTGTGCTGTAGTTTACTGAAGTTTATGTGGATTAAATCTTGCTCAGAAATTACAAATTGAATTATATATACCTCAATGTGCAGGTTAATGGAACATGGGTTGCTATCTCCTGAAAAAGCTAAGAAAGCATTTGAGAAAAGGCAGAGGAAGCAAAAAGAGCTTCGAACAGGAACTCCTGTTAAGTTATCAAAGCCGCCAACTAAGACTGCAACATCACAGAAACAACAACAGGTATCAAAGAACGGTGACATAAAAGCCAAGAAAAGAATTGTCAATGAGAGTGATGATGATGATGACGATTTCATTTTAAGTCATAAAAGAAGAAAATGGTAAGAAGAAGGAAAGCCTCTCATAATGTTTATTTAATAAAAATAAAAAAAGAAGAAATGTTGTACTCTCGGAAAAATTGTTGGATAAAAAATTCTTCATGTTTCTAGCTTACCGATACAATAAGGGACAAGCAATTTACGTGTCTCTCGGAATCTATATTTTGACAATGGAAATTAATTCCCTCTGTTACCTAAGTGTCTTGAAATTGATAAACATATTCTGCCTAACAATTTGACTACCTTTTTCTTCTCACATATAAATATATAACATTACCCTTCAATTTGAGGTCTTTGGTGGTCTTTGTTTTCCTTCTCCCATGTACCATTACATTATTATCCTGGAGGAATTTGTGAGAAAATTTTAAAACATAAAGAGTTGTGCTGTTTTATTTAAATTAATGAGTTATATTGTTTCATTTAAAATAAAGAGTTGTGTTGATTCATTCAATTTAAAGAGTTGTTTTCATCAAATTGGAGAGCTGTTTTGGTTCGATCCAATAAATATAACACTTCATAGGAGTTGGTTATAAACATGTAGAGGAAAGAGAATGTGTTTACATAAATAAAGATTGTGTTTGTTTATTCATAAGTAGACATCAATAGAAATTGTGTCTATGTATAAAAATCCAGATTAAAGTTGAAGTATCATCAAAATATAAATTAGAATAAATTATTTTTTTTATAATACACCAAGTGCTATGCTGTAAGTTGTCATGAAATACATTGAATTTAATTAATGCGACACTTTTTGAAAAAATACAAAGTATCTAGAAATAGAAAGGTATGTTTCCATGCATAAGGTACACTTTATTTATAATTAATTTCTATTTCATCCTCTCAATATATTCTTAAATTTATTTGTCTTTTCCTTTCTTACACGAGATAAAAAAATGTTATTTAGTAATCTTTTATCCACATTTTGTTAGTTTAAGTGATAAACTCAAATCACTTAAATAAGATTTGATATTTGAATTTTGTAAATGAAAAAATATAGTTGATAAGAGAAATTTCACAAAGGATGATGAATCAAATTCTTTGACAGAAATTAATCATTAATAAAATTAATAAATATTTCACAATAATATTATTATAACCTATATATATCATTATTTTTGTAATTTTAATTTTCAGGATGCAAACTATATTAAGGTTCTCATTATATTCTTGGGAAATTCGTCATCAATCTGAGTTACATCCAAGTTGTGGAATTTGTGAAAGCAAATTAAATGCAAACGAAAATGTTTACCCAGATGTTGAAGATATATAATTATGCAAGCTTTTCTTCTTATTTATTCTTATTTTACTCTTCAAATATTTATTTTCACTACTATAAAAATAAGGGTTAACTCAATTATATGCACCTCCACACCCGGAAAAATGAGACGAGAATGCTTTAAGTTAATTCTTCTTCAAAGAGAATAAAAAAAAACATTGAGATAAGAAAATTAAGTGCATTGAAAGTCTTGGTGTGAATTTCCTAATCCTAGAAGTTTTCCTTAATAATCCTAAATTTTATCAACTTGGGACTATTGCCTTTATCATTAATTCAATTTTCCTCTTTTAAACCGATCTTTCTAAATCTAAAATTATTCCTTATTTTTTTCACTATTAATTTTTATTGATTTAGTGATAAATCACTAAATCAAACATGTGGCCGCAATGAAAAAAAGATAAATTATTACTCAACATTATCAGCAACACTACACACTTGTGGTGACGTATAAGTTGGGGTGCTACATCTTTTTTCACATGACTCCTTTATATACAGAAAAGGTTCAATGTTTTATTATAGATAGAATTAGTGTATGTTATTTGACCCACCTTTTTACTTAACCTATCAATTACAATAATGTAGTTCAAGAGTCGATATACATCCTACTATCTCTTAAAATATACCTTTTAAATCTTGACCTACTTGCATTTTATTTGGAAATTTGAATTGTTCTTCCAGCAATTCCTCTCAATTAAAAATTCCAAATTACCACTTCATTAAAAAACTTTATCTTCTTCTCGATTTTGCTTTAAAATCATTTTCCCTTCTTAAAGTTTGTCTTTCTAAGTAGTAATGTTCTTTTCTTTTTTCTTTCTTTTGCAACACTAAATATGTCCTCTTGTACACTTCACAACCTCACTTTAAACTAACATATTTGTACTCTTGCAATGTCATCTCTCTTAAAAAATGATATTGGCAATAGCATAAAGATAAAAGAAGAGTGATTAAGATTGTTGAAAAATAAGATTGCCTAATTATTAAATTAAAATAAAATTAAAAATATATTTAAAATGAATACAAAATTAGAAAGAAAAAGGACAAACTGGTCAATCTATAAGATTATGATAAACCATATGGCTTAATGAGAGTGAAAATTTTAAAATTGCTTTCATTTAAGAATAAATCCTAAAAACACTCTTATTTAAGAATAACTCTTAAAATATTCTCATCTAAGATGATGGTTCAGATTTATAACACGAGTAAATTTAAATTGTCCCAAAAATATTTTTGTATTACATTTGTTTAGAAATTTGAACTGTTCTCTCAAATATATATATATATATAAATTTTAAGTATCTTTAGTATTTTTAAAATATCTATATTTATACAATTATTTATTAGTACTTTATAGCCATGTGCTTAAATAAACACAGTCGAAAAGTTCGATATTTCCCCCCAACCTTGCTTACATCATAAAGACGTCTTATGATTTTGTTAAATATATGGGGTTAAGTGGAAGTTAAATCTTAACAAGAGGATCGGCATCTAAGTAGTCAAGTCTTTAGTCTTCAATTCATCCTTTACTTCTCATGGATTTACCTTGGCTCAAAACCCTTCCCGGTTTGAGTTCAGTTGATAAGAGTCTTTCGTAAACATCATTGTGTTTAATAACTTGATACTATATACAAAAATTAAACTTGAAAACTTATATTCTATTCATAAATTTAAATTTGACTTCAGCAATAAAATTAAATGAAAAGGTTCAAACATTATTATCATGCAACTTCAGCATTCTCACCTCCGCAATTTCGGAACAAGGTGGCCATGGTGAACACAATCAATTTGTTGATGGGCTGGGGGAGAAAAAGGAAACCTCATAGCCCTATAACCTATACCATTTAATCTTATTTCCCACGGGTAATAAATTAACCCAAAAAGTTTTTTTTAGCACGGCAAAAAACGAATATATTAATTATAACATCTTCAGAGAAGCCAACAAATGTGCAGATAGATTAGCTGATTATGCGTGCAATACGAAGTGTTGGTCTATGATTGTGATTGTGATTTTCCAGCTACAACCTCATTTTTTGAGGCATCTGTTAACTGCTGATATTCTAGGGATTAAATCCTCTAGAACTATTCTTGTGTAATCCTTTTCTTAGGCCTTGGGCCCATTTCAATGGAAAAAAAAAAAAAAAAGCACCCCAGGATCAAACGACACAAGATGTGGCAATCGACCCTAAGGGAAAAGGGTACAGAGACAGTAGACTTAACAAATAAACAGTTCAATAACCAGCACCCCAATCAAACGAGACAAGGCCTAAACATAGTGCCTATTACAAAGATATGCTCCCACCCCATTGATACTTATTTCTGCCCAAGTCCCACAAAAAACAACAGATATGTTAAATATACAATACCGTATAGAAACGAGATGTTAAATTAACCCATAAAGTATACGTGTAGCAATGTTGATGTAGCTTCTCATAATCTCCTCGTCACTTTATTGTATATCTGACGCTGATTTTTTTATTTTTTTATCGATAGATATTAATTATTGATATTATTAGTTTTTGTTAGTACCTAGAGGATATTGAAGATCCGCCGCTGACTATATATATATATATATTACATGTGTTCATGTTCTATTCAGCAGCTTCTGAATACAAATAAATATCACCACCATCGAAATTTGTGGCTTGAGTGTTAACTATAAGCTCTCAGTAAATGCACGTCATGATCAATTCCTTGATAATGTTAAAGGAGTATTCTATGTATGTTTGAAGACTCACTCTCAGGATTCTCTCGATCTAGGCCACGTGGGTGTGGCTGGCTAGAGTGATGGAGATGGGTTGGGGATTAAAGAGTACAAACTTAATTATAGGCTAATAAGATTCATCAATCTCGATCGAAACTTTGCTAATTGCCTCCCTAAGTCGGATCACAGACTGAACATCAGGTTCTGTATATAATGTGTCCTCTTAATCAATCAAATTAGTTGTGATCGAACACAAAAGTCAAAACAATAACCTGTCCACTGTTCTTGTTCACCTCTCAATACAACCACAGGAATCCTGAAACAGAAGTCCAATGCATTCACCAACTCAAAGATCTTATCTTGGGTGGCCTTATTGTCGGATCTCACGCTGATCCATGCTTTAATGTGCCCCAGATGTCTCATTTAAGGTTCTTTTAATCGTTTTTCTTATTTAATGGGGGAAAAAAAGACATTTGTGGCTGCGGTTCGGTGCTTAGAGTTTTTCTTTTGTACTTGTACACTGTGCAGAAAAGTCTTATGTGTTACCAGACCTATATGTGATTGAAAAAAAAAAAAAAAAAAGCTCATTTCATGGGTCCAAGTCCAAAACAAGTTGGCAGGTACACCACAAAAGGCAACAGCTCATTTTGGAGGTACAATAGCATCGTTTGGTACTCAAAACTTGGGAAAATATGGAAACGCACACGCATAAAACAATAACACCATGGACGAACTATTTCGTCGTTAGTAAAGCATAAAATGTACAACCCCTAGTAGTGCCAGATGCTATAAAGTATAAAGTTAAGTTGTCATCTTTTGGACATAGACTTTGTGGGTTATTGTTATTTTCACCACTTGATCAATAATACAATTATGGCGCTGTAAATTACAAGGATTATTTGTTACGTGTCTAATCTTACTAATAGGAAAATGAGGCCTTTAATACTATGTTTGACAAAGCAATGTCACTTTGAAGCTAGTGTGTGGGGTTGATCCATTCATTTATTAGAGTTAAATCACTGTTGACAAATTGCACGTGGCAAGATGGAAATACCTATAGCGCACCATATGAGTGCCATGCCAACACAGGCGTTACGCGGTTGGGACGCACAAGGAACAAAATAGTCTCATTCCCATAGGACAATATAAGTACAATAAAATTGAGTTTTTTTTTATATATATATGAATAATATCATTTTTATGTTTTTTCATAGCACAGCTTTCGGTAGTATTTTCACTATTTTGAAAACTACTTTTTGCCAATGAATGAGAGGGAAAAAATAAAGTACGATAAGATTACCGTCTGTGGTGTCTAAGATGTGAGTGATGATGAGATGGAGACAATTACAGACCATGAATTGGACAATATTGCCTAGGAATACTGGCAGGCCCCATCAATTTAAGAGGGATCTAATCGCATAGCAATAAACCGAAAAGGAGTAGGAACAAGTAGAAAGAAATCATTGCATCTTCTACGAGTAGTGGCAAATAAATATATGGTAAAAAGGAAAGAAAAAAAAATATTCAAAAGAAGGGTCCAAAAACCTAAATCATTACTGGCCCTGACTATCTAGTCTTAAAAACACTCACATGCATTGGTTGGCTACACGATCAGTAGTAGAATAGCTTAACAAACCCGACCGATCGGGGAGTACTGATTACTGAATTACATATACTAATTCAGCATTCCCCAACAAATTACGTACAGTATTTCTAATCAAGTAATCATTAAGTGTTAATTAACAACAAGCATGAATTAATGAGTTGTAACATGTATAAATGCCACACAATTGCTTTCAACTAGAGACTTGGACGTACACGCAAGAATTGAGAGCCTCAAATCAAACTCTTGGAAGTGATAACCTTATTATTATGAAAAAAAAATGGTGTTTTGACATCTCCCTGGGCCGAGGACACCATATGGTTTCTCCACTCTTTTTAGCTTTTGATATGATATGGAGAGAGAAGAGAAATATATATAAAATAAGGTATTGACATTGAATTAATAATAAAACTAGCCGTATGATATACCTACATGCAAAGCCAAACTAACACACAATTTCACCCATCCTTCTCCCCATCCCCAAAAAAAGAGTGAAAATCACAAGCAAAAAATTATCATAGGCAAAACCTCAACTAGATTGAGAAACAAAAATATATAAAAGTACACAAGTGGTCAAGTGGAGCTGGAGAGCGTCCTTGGTACTCGCGGTCAACCTTATTATATTTGACTAACCAAACCTGTAGCAGCCAGCAGTAGTACTTTTTTAAAAATGTAAAATACTAAATTGTACAAAAACAAAATGGCAAATTATTGGTGGTAGTTGAAGGAAATGACGATAATGAAACAGAAGAGAAGAGCATTGCAGTAAGGAAGGAACTTTCAAGAGAAAAGGATAAGGGTTAGATGAACAGTGCAACAATGGTGAAAATTGGAGGGTGTGGTTAAAAAGATAAGAATGAAGTAAATAAGATATATACACTGCAGCAGCAAACATAACAAGATGTTTCGTGGCAGTGGCGAGGCCAGTGAAGAAGTTTTTTTGTGAATAAATATTAGCTGGTTAGGATATTAATTTTGTTATAAAAAATCGAACTTGCAGATCTTTTCTTTATTTTTTTCTTCCTAAATCATTTCACCCAACTTGTAACTCTGTGCGAGTGAAGAAGCTATGCCGGGTGAGTGAGTCATTTTTTTTGTCTCTGGTGGGTCCATCCTCTTCTCCTCTGTGAACCTTTATAAGTGTTATATGAGTCATTGAGAAATGACCCCGGGAAAAAGAAAAGAAAAGAAACTCACAGCTATTGAATTTCACTTCACTTCACTTGCATGCCAAATGAAAACAACCTCTTCCCAGAATCTTGTCGGTATTTAACTCCCTCGATTTCACAACACCAATAACAATGAGAGTTTCAACAGAGACAGAGCCGGAGACTAAAAAGATAAAACGCATTCGCGGCGGCGGGGACTCGAGCAAGCACCCTTTGTACCGCGGCGTGCGGATGCGGAACTGGGGGAAGTGGGTGTCGGAAATCCGCGAGCCGAGGAAGAAATCGCGGATATGGCTAGGCACATTCCCCACGCCGGAAATGGCGGCGAGAGCGCACGACGTCGCCGCTCTCAGCATCAAAGGCCCCGCCGCCATTCTCAACTTCCCTCACTTGGCCAACTCGCTCCCCCGCCCGGCTTCGCTGGCGCCGCGCGACGTTCAAGCTGCGGCGGCGAAGGCGGCGCACATGGACCCTTCCTCCCTCTCCTCCTTGGTCTCCGCAATGGACTTGTCCTCTGCCTCTGACGAGTTGAGCCAAATCATAGAGCTTCCTTCTTTGGAAAGCACCGATGATGGCTCTGTTGACTTAAAGAAGGAGTTTGTTTTTGTTGATTCCCTTGATGCTTGGATGTATCAGCCACCCTTTGGTTTTGACACCGAACAAGACACTGGTTTCGAGGGTTTGATGTGGAATTACTAGGTTCGATCCAAGTTTCTATTCTATGTCTTGTGTTTGTATAAATTTATATCGATCTCTTTTATGTTTTGGTTTGTGTGTGTCTATAAGCAGTAAGCAGCCACTTGTGGTTTTTCTTTCGGGGGCTGCCAGTGCTACTGATCACTCTCGTATTCATCATCATGTCTCTGTGTCTTTTTCTTAATTCCTCTGATTTTAATTGTAAATGGCTAGATGAATAAAGTAAGAGGAGAAATTTTCTGTAACTTGTTTTGGTACAAAATGTTTTTACTCTTCTTAAGATTGCGTAATCCATGAAATGGAGTTTGAGATGGGAAGTACTAATATTTGTGTTGTTATTCGAGTCTTTTGGTGGAAAGAGCCGTACGAAAAGAGATGGAAAGGGAAAATGGGAATATTGATGATGCTGTTATTTGACCACACCACACTTAGTGTTGTAATTGTATATCTTTGCTTGTTTCAATCGTGGTTTCTAGCTCCTTCCTTGGCAGAGAGATTCTTTCCTATAATGTTAAAGGATCAGTGGCTGTCTGTGTGTCAACACTGTGTGTACCTTTCTCTTGCTGTCGCTCTATTAGTCTGAGAGAGGTGGGTGACCCATAAAGGTTTCTGGTTTTCTTTGGGCAAATGGAATACTGTGATTGGCGCAAGAGGGAGTAAGAGATTGATATATTGATATATGACAGTGACAATTTCATTTTCATAAAAAAAGGACACGCACTTATTGTAAATACAAAAGCCAAACATGTCACGTTATAGCCACATCTTTCCATACCCCTACCTCTCTCATTTTCCCTTCTGAATTTGAACTTGGGTCTCTCTCCTGAATTCAAGATGCAAAAGGATTTGGTTTCAAGGAACCTTATTCACTTCAGTGCAAACGTGCAATGTCTCTCTTCCTTCTAACTTTTGCTTTTGCTAGAACGATTGGTTTTGCATCTTCATTCTTCACCTTCATCACTTCACGTGTACGAGTTAACTGTTTACTTGGATCTGACAAGTTTTTAAACTAGATTATATATGGACACTAGTGTCAACCATCCTGTAAATTAATCGGTGCAAAGTTGTTAAATAACATAACAATGTTTTGTTACTCAATGTTATCCTAATCAACTCAAATAAAATTCTATTTTATAGAAAAAACTTAATCATTTTTATCAAAAAGTTATAGTGTCACTTGTATATATTACAGGTTAAATTCAGTCGAGATTCTTGATAATTTTGAAAAAATTTAATTATGTTATTAAAATATTTTATTTTTTTTCAAATGGATTCTTGAAGCTGTATATTTTTTTAGTTGGATTCTTCCGTCTATTTGTTCCAAAAAATAGTTATCTAAATCACTTGTGTGAGTTTGTAGCAAAGTTATTGTAAGATAAAACCCGAAGACATTTGTGAATAAATATTTGAGTTAAGTGAACAAGCAGGTGTGGGAATACTAATTAAGGAATTTGGTTGAGAATAGTGATTTCTAGACTTGCATATGTAAGAATACTAGCCTAAAATGAAAACATGAAAAGGTGAGAATACTCACAGTATTGGGTTCATAAATTAATTAGGTCTTTACGTTTAATTTTTTTGTAATAAGATATAAATAGAAGTACTCAATTAAAAAATAAATACAAACTCAAGTAGTCAATTAAAAAAAAAGACTTAATTAAAAATTATCAAATAGTTTAGAAATCTAGAAATTAGTTTAACCTATATCATAAGCATGCATTTAATATCATTTATTTCTCTATATTAATGTTTATATCATATATTATATTTATATTAAAAATTTCCTCTTTTTCTCTCTTAATTTTTCGAATAGTATAGAATGTTTATACATCTTCATCTTTTTATTTAATGAAATAAAATTTTAAATCCAAATGATATGTAATAAAAGAATGCCCATACAAGTAATAAAAATCAATAAAATCGTTACAAGAATACTATTTTAAATTAAGAAAATATTTAAACTATATTTATTTCTTCTTCTATTTAATTTTATCATTTTTTCTTTATTTCTTTTTATCACATCGATAATTTTCTTTTTATCTTTTTATCTTTCTTCTTTTTACTTCAATGCACCCCACTAGCTAGGATGTATTTAAAACGTGGTTATCATTATTCTTACATTAAGGGTATGTTTGTTTTAAGAATGAAAGTGAAAGAAAAGAAAGGAAAAGAAAATTAGAAAAATGAATAAAAAAATGAGATAATTTTGTTAGAAAAGAAGAAAAAGCTAAATAGGAACACAAATATCCATACTAAAAAAGAAATATACAAAAAAATAAGGTTATTTTAGTCATTTAATATAATTTTTCATCTTCTTTTTCTTCTTATTTTTTAGAAGAAAATAAAATACGTGGTCTCACATGTTTTTTTAGTTCTTTCTTTTCACTTTTAAAACAATAAAAAAATCTAGTAAAAAAAAAATCAAACAAAGGAAATATATAATTCTTTTTTTCTAACCTTTCCTTCCTCCTACATTACTCTTTTTGCTGCTCCAACCAGAGTGTAAATGGAATATATAGAAGATAGTACCATATGTAAATTGATAGATACGATAAGAAGACTCCCCGGGAATTGCGTAAAACTAAAATGCAATTTGTTATCCCATTATCAAAATAAGAAAGTTTCTTGAGGGAGTGTTCTCCAAATCGTGGGCAATGCAATGTATTGTGAGCTATCAAAAAGATTCAAAAATCTATTTTGGTTAGACTTTACATGCCACTGTGACCACGAATAGCACCAACGAAAATGTCCTATGGTTTGAAGATGGAGGATTTCCCTGTAAAAAGGATCAACGATAGTAATGATTAGCCATTTCTCCTAACAAAACAAAAAGTCAGAAGGGCAACGTCAGCAGTTTTATGACCAGAAAATATAGTTCAATGTTTTCAGTCTTAACAATATCAAACTCAATATCCTTTACCTTTCCCTCGTATAAAATTAAATATAAATTAAATTTTAGTTCATTTTAAAGTAAATAAACTTTTAAGATATTATTCTCTTCCGATATTTCATGACTAATAAATAATGTGAAATTTAACTTAATTGATTAAATATGATGCACGAATATCTCTTAATATCATCTTTAATTTCTACCTATTAAAAAAATTAACAACTAGTTTTAAAAATTTACTACTACCTGTGATCTTAAAAAATGAAATGATGATTTTAGATGAAGTTTTAAAATCAATAATAAAGCTATAGAAAATATGCAAGTTATAAAATAGTTGTGGGTGAATGGTGATATTAAAAGTCATAAAAAAAAGGATAAAGCTATATCCATATCTCATAAAAGTGGACTATGTATTTTAAAATAAGATAGCAAGTGTCATTTAATTTAAGGGGGAGGGAGAGAGTGAGAGAGAGGAATTTGTTTTTTTATTTTAATCCTACTTCTAGTAATATGACACCATTAGTATTGTTTAAAAGATAAATATTGTGTTTAAAAAAACATAAATATAAAATTATTTTAGTTTAAATTTTAAGTATGTAATTATGTTAAATACTTAAAAAGAGAATTTTTTCACTCATGGTGTCATACTTGACTTAAACAAAATTAATTATTATAAAATATGTTTGTGGCTTCATAAAAAATAAAAATAAAAGACAACCATTGAGATCAATTGCTAATACACTATATAGAAACTAAAATAGAACAAAACTATTTAGAACCAAGACATAAAACTATAAGAAATAAAAATTAAACATTTAAAATATAGGAACAAAAATCAGAACTAAAATAAATTTTAAAGACTAAAAATATATTCAAAATAAAAAATATATAACAGAAATATTTAAAATTTTAAAAAATGAGTAAATGAAAATATTAATTGCCTCTTTGGGTGATCTATTATATAATATTTTTCATATTAATTTTGTGTCACATTACAAATTGATAATGTGCATTTCAAATCATTTTTACACAATATGGAAAATAGATATAGATGTGATTCTGCTTATTACTATAAAAAATATATGAGTGTTTTACTGTTTTAGTGTATAATAATTATAAGAAAATATTAAAATTATATATTCAGCATAAAATAAATATAGTATTAGCATGAGTACGGTAAGGGTGCTACATGCAGTACGTCGACATCTGAACAGCTCTCCTAGCCCGCATTACATTAGTGATTCTGCTTATTAATATGACAACGGCTAACCGAGTGCTTTATTTTTTGGGTGATAATGTGAGAACCAATAGGGACGAAACATTGTTCCATACTAGTTTTCATACATTTATAAAAATAGAAAAAATTTACAACTCAACATGCATGATGATTAAAAATTGATTTTTCTTGTTAAATTATTATTATTATTATTATTATTTTGCATTCATTAATAAGTTCAATTTTAAAGGACAATAATGATCACATGTATTTTCTCGTAGTACATGAATTATTGTCTTAATGTAAAAAATAATTTCAAAAATTTCAGAAATGATTTAAAAAAAATCAAAAAACATGTACAAAGCATAAATGTAAAACTTCTGGTGCTCTTAACTCTTTATTTATTCATCCAAATTATCGTGTCAAATTATCTCAATATAACTTACATAAATTATTATACCATTCATTAATTTTTAATAGATACTTTTAATTCTAAATCAATCATTTAATTAAAAGTTATTTCACATAGATTTTATCTTTAAAACATTCTTTAATTTTAATCAAAATTAATTGGTACCTAATTTTTGTACATCAAAAATTGATTTTATATATATATATATATATATATATATATATATATATGAATATTTTGTTTTCCTATTTTGTTGTTCAGTTTTTTTTTGAGGTAAAGCAGACATCAAGTTACTCAATAAGTAACTTTTGATAAACCCAGTTCATTCAATAATTCTTAATACACATTAAATTTTATTAATTTAGCCATTAAATTTTTTTAATTTAATCAACGATCATACACAACAAATTTTAGGTAAATTCTTCATTTGTAGTTATATAATCTTATAATTAACACTTACTTATATTCTTAAAAGGTATATTATAGTTTTCTTCTAAAAAAATATATTATATGTTAAATTGAAATTATTTAATAAAGTATAAAACAGTTTTAAAAATTTATAAAAAAAATATAGACAAGAATATATTTGTCAACATACACTCTCATATTTTTAGAAAAGAATATATTAATTAGTAAGTTACTACTTTTATATAGAGAGAGAAAATTGTAGTTATAATTTTCTAATGTACTTACTCTAAAAAAAAAGAAGTTAGCAAACTCTTCAAATATTTATTCACACATTATCCACTTATATTTTAGAAAAGTTCATTAACAAGCTACACCTGTCTATTTTATATATAAGAATATTAGATAAAAAATAATTATTAATTATAATAAAATGAAAACTATTTAATTATAATTATGAATTAAAATTATTAGTGTAAATTGCATATTAATTATAAATTTTACAGCATAAATTAATAATAAACATCAGCAACAGCCATGACAGTCATAGTGTCATTACATAAAAAGAAAAATAATTAATTAAAAATCAACATAACATGGAAGGGATCGTGGACGTTGTCCTTTCGACAATTTAGCTGATTCTGCTTCATCATATCAACTAATATAGCGAGATCAGTATACCATAAATGGCAATAAGTTCAGTACCTCTGCATCTGTTATTATGCAGTTTGGTGTTTGTTTATTTAATCCAGGTTGCTACTTATAATTAATTGTCAGGTATGCCAACCACCATTGTTTTCTACCTTTATTATAATAAACATTATGAACAGAGCATATATATTTCTTTTATTTTTTTTAATCAGAAGAGACGTTAAAAGTTATTGATCGACCAGAAGTATGGAAATGATAAACTATTATCAATAATTCAATAATCAATTTACTATAAAGGGCAATGTGTTCAGTGGCCTTGCATATGTTATTATGGAGTTTGGTGTTTGCTTATTTAAGCAAGGTTGCTAGCTAGTTATAATTAATTGTCTAGTATGCGAACCATCATTGTTTTCTACCCTTATTATAATAAACAGTATGAACAAAGAATATATATATATATATATATATATATATATTTTCGAAAGAGGTTAAAACTTATGGACCAGAGAAGTAAGCAATCGATAAAACTATGATAAATAAATCAAATAATCAATGAATGAATTACTACAGTTTGATGGAAGGGTGAAAATGGAGCTCTGTTGTCTTTTGATCCACCACATGTTTACACTTATCATTTACGTACGATATACGTAACGTGCCGTTCGTTCGTTATCATAACGCGATACAGAGGTGGGGTCTGCTTGTACGTGTTCGATTATCCATTACATTAGAAAGGTTTTTTTAGGGTTTAATGGTTCATCTGAAAGTTTTAAATTAGGGTTTAGGGAAAAACTTAAATAGAATAAATAGTGGTGTTTTATTTACCATTAATCAAAAATTGAATAAATAGTAAACAGTCTATAGAGTGATATTGTAAATAGTTTTTACATTATTATGCAATTACAATTATTATACTATAATTTTATTGACTTGTAGAATAATTATTATCAAAGTCATACTAAGCATTAGTTATGATTAATTAATATTGTAAAAAAATTACACTAACAATAAAATCACCCTCAATTAAATTCTTATTTTATTTTTTAAAAGAATTAAATTATTATGTGTAAATACTTTTTATGTGGTTGCCTGTCTTGGTTTTATTTGTCTGCAAGTAAAATGATATTCATATATTAAGATTTTAATATTTTTAGTTTGTCTATTTAAAAATATTATTGAACTTTAATATATGTTATTTTATGTCATTATTTTAAAATTTATAATGTGATTTTTTATGTATAAATTTTAATTATTTCCATTGTCTTGAATTGATATGCATGTCTTCCTGTTAAAGGAGAAAGAGGAAAAGAGAAAATTTTCTTATTTATTTCAAGAGAAGGGAAGTAAAGTAAAGAAAGGGAAGGTAGGTCCTTTAATTTACTTCACAAGAGAAGGGAACGGATAATTTGGATAATATATACTATCTTTTTTATTATAATATATACTATCTTATTCATATAACAATAGATTTTAAGAAAATTTAATTAGCATAGTTCAAAAATTATAAATTACTCTCTCACATGTTTAAAATTCCTTTAATATTAGAGGGGAGGTAAAAAGAGCAAGGACGGGTTTTAACCCTCCTCATTTTTCATCTAATTTTCTTCAAAAAAATTAATCAAATGAGGTAGAATAAAAAAAAATCATCCTTATCATTCATTTTCCTCTATTCTCCTTCAAAAAGAAATCATAATAGAAGTTCACTCTTAATCCTATTTAAGAGTCACATTAGGCAAACCACTTTATATCTCGCACTCTCTTTTTTTCATTATATACAGATAAGACCCACCGATCGAGTATTAAAAATGTCCAAGAAAATACATCACATGTGAAATAGTAGTAGTAGTAATGCAATTTTTGTAAATCTTCAATATATTTCCTATTCAATGCATTCAATTTTCTCCTTTTGTGCCTTAATTAATTAATCTCTGTCTTGGCTTTGATCAACCTTGATTCTCTGAATTATTTTATATTGGAAAACATGTTCTGATTCCATATATGAAGCAGAATTACGATGAATTTGATATTAGGGATAGGATTTCGGTTCATCAATGCTTGCAATCCTCTTCTCTTAACCTATTTTCTAGATTAGATTTATTAAGGAATTAGAGATTTAATGTAAAAATTAAGTCTAAATTACCTGAGGAATTAGAATTTGAGAACTCTATGAAAATCGAACGTGTGTTGAATTAGAGATATGATCTAAGATTTTAATTACATGAGATTCTTATGTGGTTCAATTCAAACAGCATTTCCTTTCTTAGTTTACTTCAATTTTCCTACGCACTCTAATTGCTCCATAAAATTCTACAAACAAGTTTTAGTGATTTTATATTTCAATTTTGCTATGATTCATCTTAAATGGTTGTTATTACAGTTTTAATTAGTGATTTTAGTATCAATTACAGAATATTACACGAGTCCTTTGAGATGTGACACTTTATTAATTAAAGTAATACATTACGATTGGTGCGCTTACCGATTTGTGAACAACGGTGCGTTTTGTTATGGCCAATGCACGTTTGGACATTGTGTAACTTTTCTATTTTGATTGGGTTTCTATTTGTTGCAGTGTGTGTTTGTTTGCTATAGTGTGATTGCACTGCTGGGTTGATGATGTATTCATTGCTAGGTTAAGGATTCTGTTCATTTCTATACATTGTTGGCGATGGGAATGAAGACGCATTACCTCCATTGGCGGTTTTCATTTTTTATTTTTTTGCATTTTTTCATCATTTAGTGTTTGCGTAATCGTCAGCTTAATCAACACTATTACGCAACGCCAATGAAATTTATCTTTATCATAAAAAAAATGCTATATATTATACAAAAACTTCTTTTTGATTGACACAAACATTATTGTGATGACCTTGAAGATGTCACTAACATTGTCAGTCTTTGATTGAATAATAATAATAGGCATTTTATTATTTTAAGTATCATATCAATATCTCGTATTTTTTTATCTCTTTTTTATCATATAATTTTTTTTACCATACTTATATTTTTTATTGTTTTTCTTAAGTGTTGCATTGAGATTTTGGGTGTACATTAAACTTTTTTTTTTTTTTTTGCCTACAACTCTTGATCGATACTTTACATTTTCCCCATAATAATACACGACGTGTACACACAGAAAATTCTTTTTTGTTTTGTTTTGCAAACTCATTATGATCAATTGATTAAATAATCTAATAGTGTGAATATTAATTATACTTTTTTATTTGAAATTTGTATATTTTACCCATCCTCGTCGCAGAAATTTTCTCTGGTGTTAATTTGTACCTGTGGCAAGTAGTATCAGTCCTTCAGACTTGGTTCGCCGAGCTTCAAACCATGCTGCAGAGAGGTCAATATATATCACAATCAGTGTCTGCCACAACTTCGTCGTTCAATTTTATCATATTGAATATATAAAGGTCTTGTAATGGTCCCCTAACGTTAATAAATTTAATGAATGAGTACCCTACCCCTTGATATTATTTAAATATAATTTTCCCCTAAGTTCGTCTTCATTTACGCTCATTGGTCAACATTTTTCACTTGTTGTTGTCTCGACAAACTTACACAAGCACATATACCTTGTCAGAAAAAGAAAACTATATATTATATATATGGCTTAAGAAAGAACAGCCACAGCCTCAATAATTGAAAGCGAAATTACTTTAGGGCAAGAGCCTTTCCATTTTTGTTTGCTTTGTTGGGAAAATCACTACTGTTTCATAGACAGGAATCGTTTGGGGAATGAAAGAGAATCCCTTCTCCTATTCACGTTGACATATTTGCTACATGCATGACCGACCAACAACAAACAAGGATGAATAATGTTATACGCAGTCTATGATGATTGAACGTAATAAGAGTGCAACAGCATGTTTTCTTTGTTCTTGTGGTTGTGGGTTTCCATCTAGCTAATTTCACGCTGTCTACCAATATCCTCAAATAGACAGCCATGAGCCATTCCCAGCTCTTAACATATAAATTAAGAAAATAGCTAGGTACCTACAAATATAATTTATCAAATTCAATCTCCATACAAACGTAGTTTGTGTGCATAAAATTGTTACTGTATATAAGCACCTAAATTTGGTTGGGCAAGTGGTTAAGAAAGTATACATGCTTCTTACCCTGACGATTCACCTATGGTGTAACATTTAGAATATGTATAAAGAATTTAATAATTTAAATTTCCTGTTCTCATTCCTTGTCATCTTTTTTGTCCCCCACTTAAATCTTGTTAACTAGCTAGGATAATGAGTTTCGCGTTACCAATTAATTTAAATTTATTAATCCCCTAACTGCACCTTAACGCCGTTAAGTGGCTGCGTTTGCACCTCTCTATTATATATTCAACCTCTGTATGTTCTGATTATTAAGTGATTTTTCCAATAATACAAATCCTGCACAACAGTCCTCAATATTCTGTAAAAACTGAGACAATAATGTCTCCCAAGCTAGACCCCCTTTAATCAACTATATATATCCATTATAACACCAAAATCTATTAAACACTTAGAGAGAAAAAAAAGTAAAAAAAAATATAAATATAATAAAATTTATGATGTTATAGGAAAAAAAAAGATTTGAGAAGTGTTAATGGAATGTTTATAATAAAATGATGGTTCATATATTATTATTATTATTTAAGCTATGGTCTTTTATTTGGAAGCTAAGACTAATTTTTCAAGTATTAAAATTTATTTAAAGAAATAAAATTTCTTAATAAATATTTTTTATATATACAGACATAAATATTTTTTATATATATCTTAATATCCATAACAGAATCATACATAGGCTGCAACCTTGAGAGAATAAAACAATAATAATAATAAAAAACACCACGCAAGCCGAACATTAACCCATCCTAAACTAAATCTTTACACACTACTGTGAGCTGCAGACTGATCAAATGATCATATTTAGCATTTTTTATAATTTATGTTTTAGTTGGTTTCATTAAATTAAAGAGGGATATGGGAATGCAACAGAAAAGGGGGACATCAAAATGTGTCTTTAAAAAGAGGATCACCGGAGCGAGATACTTATTAAACTCAATTAACAATAATGCAAAATTACTTTAACACTACCCATAAAAGAAAAAAAGAAAAATCGTAACGATCATTGCTAAGAGCACTTGTTAGTGCTTTTGAAAAAAATATTAAAAAGAATCTTTACAATCACCGAGCTTTATAGCTTGCGTGAGGATCAGGGTTGCAATTGTTTAAAAACTGGTGGATCTTTGTCCTTACTGTCAATTCTATTTCTCTAGTGAGAACATGACGTATGCGCTGCATTATACCTGCGTCAATTTTGATGGTCACATGTATATGGTTTACCTACTTAATTAGAGAGATAATTCAATAGAATTAGTCTAATGTTGGAAAGATTTATATAATTTACATAAAATATTAAGTTCAAATCTCGTTACTGCTTCTGTACACCTACTGTGAGATGAGAGATAGTCACATGTTGGAGACTTGGGTCGGCTATGCATGTGTTGGGAACTTTATTTAAATAACCTTTTTAGGGTTATTTAAATTAAATATATTTAAAATATTAATTTGATATAAAATAATATAAGATTATTAATTTTGTAATAATTTTTTAAAAAATTAAATTAAGGATGATTTCTAATATTTGGACAGGTTAATCCATGAAAATTGAACTCTTAATTATATAATGGTTAATCTTGTAAATATGTAAAGTTATTTCACCATGTCTCAAATTCAAATATAATACGTTTCTTTACCAAAAAAATATATAATAAGTATAATGTTACAATAAAAAAAATTGCCATATATTAATGGTAATTAATTCCTCATTAATTATAAGTGTTATTTCCATTAATATAATGTTTGTAATACTTAAATGCATTTGTTTCATCATAAAATTTGTTTTAAATATTAATTAGTGACCTAAAAGCTATCTGTGTGTCACTGTGTTCATATTTGATAATAGTTATATAGAAAAAAAAATTATGATTTACATATATATTACCAAAACAAAAAGGTAATAACAATTAATTACAATAAGATGCTTGGTGAATGCATGTATGCTTAGATGAAATAAAAAAATATTACTTTTGTACCACCATATATCCATCCAAATCTTAAAAAGTCAAAATAAAAGGGAGAAAGAAACAAGAGAGTATATTTTGGACCAGTAGCTATTGTTGAAGGATAAGCAAATTGCAAAGACGCAAAGGAAGAGTAATGCTATATAGGGGGAAATTAGTTACCAAGTCATTATCAAGGAAAATGCTTCATCATGATGGCTTTACATTTCTCAAAGCTCTTTTGAAGTTTTAACAAGTATACATCAATCAAAGTAGCAATTCTCACTTTCTTTCCCTGAAGACATCCTTAGTTAGTCCATACACTTATGAGCCATGGAGCCCATTTCTTGTGTTTTTTAGTAACTTATTCGTGAATGTCTACATTGTTACTACCTAAAGCGTTAGAATTCATTATGCGTTCTTTATAAAATCTTGAGTTGACATAAATGATACAGATATACTTTATGTAATTTTTTTTTAAAGTAACTGATGTTTAACAATATTCAGAATTTTATTAATGTTTTAGTTTTCAAATTATGCACTAATTAATTATTTTCATGTACAATTATTATTCATTTATAATATTTGTTGGATTTTGGGGGCGTGCGTGTAGCTAGTTTTGCAGTATTTCTTCCTATATTTTTATAAAATTGGTATTCAAATTTTGTAACGAGGGGTGGCATAAAAACAGGTATTTAAAGTCTTGTTAGTTTAAGTTTGTTTTAAATTTTAAAAATTAAAATTAGTTTTTAAT
Organism: Glycine max; assembly: GCF_000004515.6. NCBI lineage: Eukaryota > Viridiplantae > Streptophyta > Magnoliopsida > Fabales > Fabaceae > Glycine > Glycine max. Next base: position 7,076,654 of record NC_016091.4, read on the forward strand.
TTCCAAATTTTATATTCAAACCACATCAATCACACCCTCGCTTCAAAAAACAAAAGTTATTTCTATTAAGTTGATGGAATAACAAACATCAATAGTAGCCTTAATGTTGGTCACGAAATGTAATGAGGGTGAGAATGACGACAATTAGGATTAAAAATTGATTCAAATTGATTTAATTTAGTTTAGTTCAACAAGATTAGATAAGAATTGACTATTAAGAAGAAAAAATAAGAATTGATTTAGTTCAAAACTTGACTTGAATTTGATATTTTATTTTAACTTAAACTCAATTTAATTTAAGTTTGCAAAAAGCTCTCATTAACTTTGTTGATTTATTGGCTTAGAAAATTATAATAATTATATCATATGGAATGTGTTATATATATATATATATATATATATATATATATATATAAAGTCAATTTATTTTTTTATTTATAGAAATTAAATTCGGGTATTATAAAGTTTATAATAATTGACACGTAATATTTAATCAATTAAAATTTACTCTTATAATATATAAAATCACTTCGTGAATCTAAACGAATAGAAGTATACATAACTTAGGTTTGATTTACTTATTTAATAACTTCAATTTTTAGCTCAAATTCATTATCAATCCTAACAATAATGATATAAAATAGTGGTCATTAGTGAGAATGATAACAATGACAACTCTATTTAAAACTAGATCAATTGAATAAATGATATTTTATTCAAGTACATTTAGGATTGAAAATCATATTTGAAAAGAAAAATCCAAAACTCACACCTAGCTCAAACTAGACCTTGATTATTTGTACATTCTGGAAATATCGAAACTATCGGCAAATATTGACAATGTAGGAAGTGATAGTTATTCTCACGATCGTGGGTATGTTTAACTCGCCTTTAAATATAGAAAATAATTATTCATTTTTAAAAAAGTAAAAATATTGATAAAAAGGCATTATTTTTCTAAAATAAAATGAGCCAATTACACACTAAAATTGATTGTGTCTCACTTATCAAAGCTTAGGAGTAACCAATGAAAAAATAGTTAGAAATAAATTAATTCAATACTAGAAGCTAAATTTGTGAATATTATATTTGTTTAAATCGTTATAAGAAATACACTAATTAAATAATGATATTATACATATTTAATTATTCAAGCAAAAATTGTTATATAGTTGAATTTTTTATTTTTGTAATAATTAATCTAAAATAATATTTAAAATATTTTCTATAGATAATGAAAAAATCTTTATGCAAATAGTATATCAAAATTAAATTTATAATTTACATATATTTTTTCGTCTAAGACTACATTTATCTTTTGTGAATGATAATCTTACTCGTTCATGACAAGGTTTTTACTATTTAATTTAATTGTATACTCAAAATTTGAATTCAATCAATAAAATTAATCAATCTAATATAATTCCATGTTAATTTATATATATATATATATATATATATATATATATATATATATATATATATATATATATATATATATATTCATATATTCAAACCTTACTTATTAACATATAAAGTGAATTTCATCTAGAAGATATATTTGATAAAAATGATTACAGTACTTATTATCATATTAATAATATTATTGTCATTCTTATTTGATTAAATTAATATAATTTGTAGGTTATTATTTAATTTTAAAAAGTAATAGTTTGAATATAATAATAATAATAATAACTCTTTTTAAAATTATAGTTTTATTCAGACCTGGTTTTGAATATTCAATAATAATTGCGTAAAAGGAAAAAAAAATAAACAAACCATTATAGATATATTAGAATCCAATCAAGCTAAAAAGTTTTGTACTTTGTATTCATCTCAATTTTTTATTTCTCTCTTTGTCATGCATGATTTATTATAAAAGTGTTTTTTTGTGCAAGTTTATTATATAAGTTTAGCGTGTAAATAGGATGGCTCTTCTTTTATTTGAACTTGTTATTTGGGGCAGAGCCTCAAAAACCAAAAATCAATATTTTGCTTTCCATCATCTCTAAGATAGACGCCAGAGGAACAGTTGAATGTGTCGGCTAATCATTGGAGCTGAAAAATGGTTCGCATACGGCATAAAGAAAATGAAAGAGAAGTGAAATTGTACTTATGCAACTTAAACAATAATTTCCTTTGTAACAATGATTAAGGTTTCATATACGTACACAGATCATATATGATAAACATAACAAGAATCCTGCGTCACTATCTTTTGACGCTCTATTTTTAATAATTTTATATGACGGACTAAAATTTGTTAAAATATTTTAAATTTATAATAATAAAATATAGTATTATTTTAAACTAATGATAATTTCTTTTAAAAAATCTATTACAAATTAAATTAGAGATACGAAAGAAATATGTAGCTAAGAAAATTAAGTATGTTAAAGATAAAAGGAGGGTTGTTAATTAGAAACAACTGAGATAAATTAGATAAGGAATTTGTTAGAAATATTTATAAAACTTTTACTTTGTTAAATATATTTGACTGTGGCATATTCTTACATGTATTTCATCATATTGTTATGAATATGTATCAACTGATGGTGACGGGTAAGTTTTTAGTTATATACTTTTCTTTGATTTTTTGTTTGTTATGCTTTTTTTTAATCTGATTAATTTTGTGTCCACTTATAGTGTCATAAATAAAGAGATAACCATGGGTGTAGTTATTTTGTCATGAAACATACGTTAAATATCATCCATGCAAGCATTGTTGATCGATCGATCAATCCTTTGAGATAGATTTCTTTTGAATCATGTGTTATACTTTTCGAATCATGTTTGTGAAATTGTAGATATTTGACAATTTAGATTCCTTCGATCTATTGCGGAAATTAATTTGGTGAAGAATCGTTTGGCAAGTTCATAACAACCATCACCTCCTTAGTAAAATCTATCATACATTTAGTTTGATTTATAACTTAATTTGTCTATGATAGTGTAAGATATGTAAATGAAACAACTATCACCTCCTAGATAAAATGTATCATACATTTATTTTGATTTTTTACTTAGGCTATATAGTGTAAGATATCTAAATGTTAGTGTGTGAGTTCAATAACTGGATTTCTTATTATTTAAAAGTAGTTTTTTGTGGATTGGTTCTATCAAATTGATCGTGAACGTGTGTATACAAAGAGTAAATTATATTTAATCCGTCCTAATTAAAGTTTCGTAAAATTATATGCACAATTTTGTCCTGTTATTTTTAACATTTACCGTATAATTAATAGTCTCTCTTATAAAGGAGCACAATGTAATATTTTTAAATAATTAAGAAAATTATTAGTGTAAAAATAGATAAAGTTGAATAGTTAATTTGTGTAATTTCTTGAAACTTCAGAAATAATTAGTGAATAAATTGTTTTTTTTATCGTTTTATTGCATTTCTTCCCATATTAATCATGTAATCTAGTTTTTATTTAAAAACTATAAGACACTTTCTTTTATTACATTAACTATAAGACTGTGGTATAAGAAAACAACTAGTTGTGATAATGTCTGGAGAGATAGATCGGTCAATCTAAGGTTTTGTTGTCTGCGTGATGGAAACTAAAAGCCTATGCCCAACATCAAGAAATGGACACCCTATCCATTTCCTTCGATGAAAACGAAAGCATTTCATTATCAATTTAATCTTTAAATTATTTTAAATAATTCATTTTGATTCTCAAATTTTTTTAAAAAAATATTTTTCTTTTAAATTTTTAAAAATAAATTAATCTTAAATTTTTAAAAGGTTTAATTTAGTTATAAAATTTTTAAAACTAAACTAATTTAATAATTAAATTTTTAAAAATAAATCAATTTGATTATCAAATTTTTAAAAATTTGATCACTAGATTGAATCATTTAAAAATTAAATTAATTTTTTTTAAAAGCTTAAAGATTAAATTAAATCTTTAAAAAAATTGAAACCAAGTTAAATTATTTAAAATAATTTAAAAATTAAATTGATAATTAAGTCAAAACTAGATAATGAATAGTAGTGTGCAAGAAGAAAAATATCTCACATCTCATGAGATAGTAATAAGAAGAAGGAAAAAAAAACTATTACTACTAATACTAGAGCTACCCGCGACGAAATTGGCATCGGGTCACAGTCTTTGTCTCTGTGGCCACATTTCACTTTGATAGCGACTGTCGGCATCCTCCTAAAGCAACACATGTTTCTCATCAACCCACTAAGCCGGTTACCCGTACAATTTAATAGCCTGGTTACCTGGAAAAAGGGCAGAAAATAAGAGAATTAAAAAAGGATTCTAGAAAAAAAAATTATATATATATATATATATATATAATTGAGCTAATCTGAAGAGATAAAGTAATTGCCTGAAAGTTTAATGACGCATTTTTAATACATGCTTATCGTTTATTTAAATTTATTAAAGTTTTTGAAATGATAGTAGATATTATTTTTTATTGATGAATATCAAATATAACTTCATAAATGTTTATATTAACTGAATAATAAAGAATAGATTAAAAATGTATTAAAAAGTCTACTTCTAATGTTCTTTGCCTCAATCAAGCATGATTTTCAATTATAACATTTAATGTATTAAAACACTATTGGAGGAAGAATCTTAAGTACTAACTAGGGGGAGTCACTAAAGTCAAAGGAAAGTTGAAAAAGTATCCCGAGTTTATTTGGTTAATCTTCACATATCTGCTTCTATAACCATATTCTTTAAATATATATTACAGCATGTACTTATTAACATTAAGAAACAAATAAACTCATGATCGTTTATTAAAAGTTAATTGAAATTTTAGTGTATTAAATGTAGCCAACATTGTTGCCTCAAATTATGTTATTAAATGTTGGAAATTTCTCCATAATTAAAGTTGATTCACATTTAAGTAAACATCTAAATTCAAATATATGGGAAATTGAAAAGCACATTCTAATATATGCATAAGAAGTTATTGAGCATTTTCCAAGGGTTTGAAATTAGTTCCTTTGACCTTGAGACTGACACACTTCACTTAAAAAATTGAATATTAGAGTTATAAGGAGCTTTGTGAATGTAACTCATTTATTGGCATCCACCACTCACTCTTGAAGGAAGTCACACCCCTCTCCTATAAATAGGTAGACTTGCAAAAAGTTAGAGCATCTCCCATCTCATCCAAAGAGAAGCAAAGCAAGAGTGAGAGTGAGAAAAAGAGTTATTATATTTTTCTTTGAGAGAAAAAGAGTTCTAATTTCCACCACACTTGGTGAGAGTTGAGAGAAATTGTAAATCATCCTTGTTGGGTGAGGTTTAGATGTATTCTCTTGTACTGAGAGTCATTATAATCATACTTTTAAATAATGGAGATATTTATTGGCTTGGTCCCGTGGTTTTTACCTTTCACATTGAAAGGGTTTTCCACGTTAAAAATTCTCAATGTCATTTTTCTACTCTTTATTCTTGTTTTTTCGTTTCCGTTAAGTGCCTAGGTTGAGTCTACAAAAAAGGAAATAATGCTGGTGTTTTCCAACAGTGGTATCAGAGCTCGCCTAGTTTGAAGGGAGCTATTATCCTGTGTAATTCAAGATGGAAGGAGTTGTCACTCATGATGGAGATATGTTCAAGCTAACCGTAGAAAATTATTCCAATTGGAAGCCGATGATGGAAGACCATCTGTACTGCAAAGATTTGCACGAGCCAATCACCTACGAGAATAAGCTGGAGGAGAAGAAGGACAATGAATGGGAGCTCCTTAATCGAAAGGTTGTAGCTATGATTCATAAGTATATTGACCGAAGCTTGTTCGAGCATATATCAACTTATACCAATGCGTATGAGTTATGGACAAAGATTGAATCTTTGATTCAAAAGAAGATGCTAAGGAATAAAGCTCATCTTGTTATACGCTTGGTCAAACTGAAGTATATGGACGATCAGAACATGATTGAACATCTAAACACCTTCAAATGTATTGTTAATCAATTAAAGAAGGTAGATATGAATATAGATGATGAATTACAAACTCTTCTACTCCTCATTTCTTTTCCTAAGAGTTGGGACACATTGGTTGTCACTCTCAACAACTCTGCACCAGATGGAAAGCTTAGCATGGATAATGTCATAAATAGTTTACTAAATGAAGAGTCCAGACGAAAGGAGAAAGGCTTGAGGTGTCACTTCGAAGCAAATGTTGTTAAAAATAGAGGGAGGAGCGAGCACTGTGGTAAAGGATGCCATAGGAAATCACGAGGAAGATCCAAGTCTTGCCCTAAAGGCTTGAGTTGCTACTATTGCGGAAAGTCGGGCCATAAGAAGTCTGAGTGCAGATTCTTGAAGAGTGATCAGAAGGCTGGAACTATCCATGCTAATCAAATTGACCCAAAGAAGAAGAATGAAGATAAAACCACTACTGTTGTGGCATCAGACGATGAAAATGTTTTTCTTATCGATAATGAAAATTATTTAAATATTGCATATGATGATTGTATATGAATAATCGACTCTGGAGCCTCTTTCCATGCTACTCCTCATGAAGGATTTTTTTTGTCATATCAAAAAGGGGATTTTGGTATGGTGAAGATGGGCAACCATGTCACAAGCAAGATTGTTGGCATAGGAGAGGTGACTTTGATGACTAAAAATGGAAGCAAGGTTGTGCTAAAGGAAGCAAGACATGTGCCTAAGATGCGTTTAAACTTTATCTCAACAGGAAACTTTGATGAAGTTGGGATGATAAACTAGTTTGGTGCCAGCAGATGGAAGCTTAGTAGAGGAAGCATGGTCATTGCTCGAGGTAAGAAGGAATGCTCCTTGTACATCATGCAGGGAAAAATATGCAAATGGGAGATAAATGTTGCTCAAGATACAACCAAAGAATTATGGCACAACCACTTGAATCCTGTGAAGATTGTCTTGCAGGTAAATAGTGCATAGTGTCTTTTCAAAGATCGGATGAGGCCAGAAGGAGAAAATAAATCCTGGATCTTGTCCACTCAGATGTTTTCTCAACGTCTGAAAAATCCCTTGGTGGTGCCTAATACTATGTTACCTTCATTCATGATCACTCAAGAAAGGTATGGGTGTATCCGTTGAAGACGAAAGATCAAGTTTTTCAAATTTTTAAGGAGTTTCATGCCTCAGTAGAACAGGAGCCTAGAAAAAAGCTCAAATGCTTGAGATTAGACAATGGTGGAGAATATAGATTGCAAGGCTCATGGGATACGACATGACAAAGTACCTCCCAAAACTCCTCAGTTGAATGGATTAGCTAAAAGGATGAATAAAACAATTGCAGAGATATTCAGACGTATGTTTTCCCATTCAAAACTCCCCAAGACATTCTGGGGTGAAGCAATAAAGACTGCAATTGATTTGATCAATTTGTCTCCTTCAAGACCTTTAAATGGAGAGATACCAGAAGAAATTTTGTTTGGAAAGAAATCCTCCTATGGTCACTTGAGAGTCTTCGAGTGCAAGGCTTTTGTCCATATTCCAAAATATGAAAAAGCAAAGCTTGATGCTAAGGCGAAGGAGTACATATACCTTGGTTCACCAAGAGATGAACTTGGATTCAGATTATGGGATCCTATAAATAAGAAGATTGTTTGAAGTAGAGATGTAGTGTTATTTAAAGATCGGAAAATACATGATATCTAATGATTTAAGAAGTCATAGCCCATAGTGAGAAACTCAAGGGGAGAGACTCTTCTAAAAGAAGCAGAACCCACTCAGATGATAGAAACCAATCAGACATAGCAACCTCCTTAGATAAAACACCATGACCAGATGGAGCATCCAACTCAGATGATGGAAGAATCAACAATGGAGACTGTCCAGACGGAAGATGAATCCCAAGTGAGCCGATCAACAAGAGTCAGACAACCATCAAAGAGGTATCTCTCTGATGAATATGTCAATCTCCCTGATGATAGGGAACCTCAGAGTTTCCAGGAAGCCATTCAGGTAAATGATAAGGAGAAATGGATACAAGCCATGAAAGAGAAATGTAGTCCCTGATTGAAAATCAAACATATAATCTAGTGGAGTTACCAGAAGGAAGGAAAACATTAAGAAACAAGTGGGTGTTCAAACTCAATAATGAAGATAACAACTCAAACTCAAGGTATAAAACTCGCATTGTGGTGAAAGGATGTAACCAGAAGAAAGACATAGATTTTGAAGAAATCTTCTCACCGGTGGTGAAGATGACATCCATTAGAGCAATTCTTGGTCTAGTTACAAAACAAGACTTGGAGGTTGAGCAGCTTGATGTCAAAACGAAATTCTTACATGGAAACATAGAGGAAGAAATTTATATGGAGCAACCAGAAGGTTTTGTAGAACTAGAGAAAGAACACTTAGTGTGTCGCCTGAAGAAAAGTCTCCATGGTTTAAAACAAGCTCCAAGATAATGGTACAAGAAGTTTGATCTCTTTATGGCCCAACATGATTTCAGAAAGACCTCCGCAGACCACTATGTGTTTGTGAAGAACTACAAGAATGGTGATTCCATCATACTCTTATTGTATGTTAATGATATGTTGATTGTTGGTAAAAATAAAATGAAGATTGATGCTCTCAAGAAGGCATTGAGCAAATCTTTTGACATGAAAGATATGGGTCCAGTAAAGAAGATTCTTGGGATGAAGATCACTAGAGGTCGATCCAAAAGAATGCTCTGGATATCTCAAGAGGACTACATTGAGAAGGTTTTTGAAAGGTTCAACATGCATAATGCCAAACCAGTGCATGTTCCTCTTCCTGGACATTTCAAATTAAGCAAGATGCAATGTCCAAAGAATGAAGAAGAAAAAGAAAAGATGAGCAAGGTGCCTTATTTGTCTGCCATGGGTAGCCTTATGTATGCAATCATCTGCACAAGACTAGACATTGCCTATGCTGTAGTAGTTGTGAGCAAATTCCAATCAAATCTAGGAAAGAAGCATTGGAGCACTGTGAAGTGGATACTAAGGTATATCAAAGGAACTGCCAAAAGGTACTTGTGCTTTGGCAATAGAGATTTAATGCTTCTTGGATATACAAATGCAGTTATGGCAGGAGATAGGGATTCTAGAAAGTCTACATCCGGATATCTGATTACTTTTGCAGGGGGAACTGTGTCTTGGAAATCAAAACTTCAAAAGTGTGTTGCATTATCAACCACTGAAGCAAAATATATTGTAGTAACTGAAGCATTCAAAGAAATGTTATGGATGAAGAAGTTCTTAAATGAGTTGGGACATGATCAAGATGATTATGTGGTAAACTGTGATAATCAAAATGACATACACTTAGCCAAGAACCCCATGTTCCATTCATGCTCTAAACACATTGACATTCATTATCATTGGATACAAGAGGTGCTAGATGAGAAGAAACTGAAGTTATAGAAAATTCATACAGACTTTAATTGGTCTGATATGATGACCAAGATAATACCAACCAAGAAGGTTGAAGACTGCTGTCAAGGTGCTGGTACAATGGTGCACACCAATTATGTCGGAAGGGGGAGGTTTGTTGGAAATTCCTCTATAATCAAAATTGGTTCACATTCAAGTAAACATGCAAATTCAAAAAATACATGAGAAATTGAAGAGTACATTCCAAGGCATGCATAGGAAGTTGTGGAACACTTTCCAAGGGCTTAGAATTAGTTCCTTTGACCTTGAGACTTGCATACTCGACTTAGGAAATTGAATATTAAAGTTACAAGGAGGCTTTTTGACTGTAATTCATTTATTGACATCCACCACTCACTTTTGAAGGAAGTCACACCCCTCTTCTATAAATAGGAAGACTTGTGAAGAGTTGGAACATCTCATCCAAAGAGAAGCAAAACAAGAGTAAGAGTGAGAAAAAATAGTTCTTGTATTCTTCTTTGAGAGAAAGAGAGTTTTAGTTCCACCACACTTGATGAGAGTTGAGAAAAATTGTAAACCATCCTTGTTGGATGAGGTTGAGAGGTGTTCTCTTGTACTCTGAGAGTCATTGTAATCCTACTTTTAAATAGTGGAGATATTTAATGGCTTGGTCCCGTGATTTTTACTTTTCACATTGAAAGAGTTTTTTACCTTAAAAATTATTGGTATTATTTTTCTACTCTCTATTCTTGTTTTTTCGTTCCCGTTAAGTGCTTATTTTGAGTCTATAGAGAGAAAAATAGTGCTCGTGTTTCCCAACATTAAATACATTTAGTCATTGATTAGATTTATATAAAATTATTGTTTGTCATTGATTAGATTATTATAAAATTATTTTAAAATTCACAATTTTTAAAAATTATTGTTTGTCATTATTAGATTTATACAAAATTATTTTAAAAATCCATAATTTTTGTTTGTCATTGATTAGATTTATATATAAAAGAAATTGTTAATTTGTATTAATTTAAATTGTTACAAAGGAAATTAATTTTAGGTTAGGTTTGATTCAAAGTTATTGTGACATAATAAATTGTTAGCTCGTGATCTTAACATTACATGTCTCAACTAACAAGCTTGAATTCTCGTTTTTTTATTTCCTCTTGAACTAAAAAGAAAATACTGATTTTTAATCATTATCCTAAAAATAATAGTTAAGAAACTAAAATATTTTTATTGACATATACAATATTTAATAATATTGATATATTTTTATCTTAATTTAAAATAAAAAATAATTCACTCATTGTTTATTTCCTTAAAGTAACGATTAGCAAAATTAATGTATGATTTGTAAGGCCCGGAAAAAATAAGGCACAAACTCGATGAAATATTAGTTTGTCAGGCTTTATACGAGTTAAGCTTAAATGGGAACATTATGCTAAAGAGACTAAAGTTTAATTTATACTTAAAATTTAAAGTTTAAGTGCTATATTTCATTGAATGAGTCTAAGACAGCCAATAGAAGCGATATGAATCTTAATTTTTGAGGGTCAGGTAAAAAAAATACTTAATTTGAGCCTTTAAAAAGAAAAATATGCCCATTAAATAGTTGATCGATCAAATTTTCAATTATATTTTTTAAGTAGTATTTTTTCTTATCTTCTTTTTTCTCTCAAAAATGGAAATATTTTTTTTGTTTTCAGGTTAAACTCATATCAAGTTAAAAAAAAAGGGTTAGATTTTATTTGTGATCAAAACTTAAAGGCCAAGTCTAACATTGTATTGGGCGAATTTAAGTTGAGTTGATCAACTAACCAATTTTGTCACATCTAGTGAAAGCTAAACAAGAGGTAGAGAAAATTAGGTAAGTGATGAAAAATGATGGAGAAAAGTATCAAAAGAAATAAAAACAACTTCTAAAAGTTTAACACTAGAACTATTTTTTTTATTTAAAATGAACTTAAAATTAAATTAAGAAATATTTAAGCCTCCTTTTATTTAAAGTAGTTCTATTTTCAAAATTAAGTTTATTTCTATAAAAAAACTAAACATTTACGACCTCTCAGATGGGACCTAAGTTTTGAATTTGTTAATTGTGTATAATCCCTAATTTTATTTACTAACTTATATCTAATATACTAATGAATTTCTATTTTGCACGAATTAATGTTATTAATGACATATAAGTCATGTAAACCATGTATGACATTTTTGTTATTTTATTTGATCGAACTAAAAGGTCAATTTTTCTTTATAAAAATGTGACTTCTATTTATGAATTTTATATAAAATGTTGTTTTTATTAATTTGATTAATAAAAGCAAAAAAAATAATATTTCAGATAAAAAATTGTTGAATAGAGTGACAATGTCTATCTTGAGATGATAATAAGCATGCCCTAAATTCAATAACAAAATTTCAAGGACAAAAAAGAAATATAAAAAATAGAAGACCAAATTAAAATAAAAAATAAAGTTAAAATATTAATCATGTCAATAATTTAAATAATCCTAGCGTGGCTAATGTAATATTAAAATTAATAAAACTATAGTTGATATTTTTTTTTAATTTACTTTAGTTAGAATTTTGACTCTAAAATTTCGAGATAACTCATAAACTTTTGTCACGTTTACAACTTCTCATCCCTATTTAAGAATATATTTTGTGAACAAGTCTTTTTTACCATAATAATAATAATAATAATAATAATAATAATAATAATAATAATAATAACACTCCAGCACAGGAAAGAGCAACTTCTAAAATCTTATTGAGGTATAATATTAGATTAACTTTGGTGGTATACCTGTGATCTATTGGTGATATATATCCTATGTTTATTCCTCTTGGAATTTTTTGACATTTATGATAGATCTTGTGGATGATTCTTCAATCATGATGTTTAGTTTATTATTGTTTGCATGCTTATTATTATTATTATTATTATTATTATTTTATAATAGGGTTTTTTTTTTTTTTTTTACTGAAAGACACCCTTAGACGGGTTGTTCATTCTGCTTAATTATTCTACTAGGTTGTGAGTAGTTGGGATCAGTGGCAATGATATCCAGCATTTGTCACATTTTCTTTTCTTAGCAGTTTGTCACTATAATTAAAACAACATTAATTGACCTGTTTGAATTTTTTTATATATACAATCTTTATATATATATATATATAAAAGTAAATAGGTGGGGTAGTCTTGGAAGAAAAAAATAGTAATAAAAGGGATGGGTGGGTGGAAGTAGTCTTAGAAGATGAAAAAAATAGTAATAAAAGGGATGGGTGGGTGGAAGTAGTCTTAGAAGATTTTTTTTTTGGAATAAATTTATGCGATAGATTTAAACATCACATATAAATGCATATGTATATATTTAGTATATGCCTATATATATTATGTATATAAATAACATATAAATGCATATATTTATTTATATTTGCTTGGCCCTTTTCCTGGTGATATAAATTATTTACTTTATAAATTATAGTAATATTAATTTAAATAATCATAACAACATACTAGTTTTGAAAAAAAAACATTGTTATAAATACAAATATATTGTATTAGGTTCCTCTCTTTTTTATATATAAGACATAAATACGAGTATTTTTAAAAATAAATCTAGAAAAATTATTTAACAAAAAGTAAATATTTTTTGTAAAATAATAATGTATTTTATATAATTCAAAGTTCCGTTCATGATTTAATTTCTTTGATGACGGAATGTGAATTAAATTAAAATATACTTCTTAGTAGTTTCTAAAAACATTTTTAATTTAATTCATCTAATTAATGAGATGTCCAAATGAATTTAATTTATTTATGATATTGGTTTATTGTATTATTAATTAAACAATGATGATCCACACAAAATAATAATAATAATAATAATAATAATAATAATAATAATAATAATAATAATAATAATAATAATAAGTTACAATCTATTATTAACGTCCGGATATATTTATCATACTTTTTATATTTTCATGGACTAAATTTTGTATGTTCATCTTTCAGGGACGCATTTGTCAGTGAAATCGGAAGGCGAAAAGTCAAAAAAATATTATGACAGATATATCCTTATACTAACAATCTATGTTGACAATCATTTCAGTGACAAATTTATCCTTCTTTGTCACGTAGACGACTTTATTAATGGTGACGGACCGAAGTTAATGGCATGATATATTTGTCGCACTTTTTACATTTTCAGGAACTAAATTTTGTATTTTCATCTTTTAGGGGTACAATTATCAACGAATTATACATTGAGGGATAAAAGTGACTATTTACCTAAAATATAAACACATTTTTCATTTTCATAACAGGCAAATAATGTAATTATATTAAAAATATGAATTTTTTTTTAAAGTATGTTTTTTCTTAAATAGAAACTCAACTAATTATTTTAAATTTTTAGACAATTTTTAATTGATCACTTCAATCCTATCATACGAAAAAAGAAAAAAAAATATTTTTCAATATTTTAGTGTTTTTTTTAACTGTTGATATAATTAAAATCATTAAATAGAAATAAATGAACATTTTTATTGCCATAAAATTGGGTAAAGGCACGTAAAGACGAGATTTGTATATATTCACTCAGTAGTTGGATACTAAATTCCATTGGAGGTTTGGGAGACATTGCGTTGGAGATATATATTGTGTTAGATAAGAGTGTTTGGTTTGGAAAATCATTTAAATTAAACTTAAAAAATACATACAACTTTGATTTTTATTTAAAATAAAATTTCAATAGAACCAAACCAATATTTTAGAGTTTGGTTCGATTCAATTTTTTGTGGTTTTTACTAAATATTATTTCATTAAAATTTATATTCTTTTTCATATTTTAAATAAAATTACATTAATAAAATTATTGATAATAATTTGTTAAATTTATTAATATGTTAAATCTTCTTCAATAAAAATTTACAAATTTTTATTTATTTTAAATCAAACATATTTTAAAAAAGTTGTATGCAAAAAAGTAATATATATTATATAAATTTCGTATACATAACACTATAAAATATTATAAAACTCAAATAGTACACGTATAAAATATAAGTTTTAGCATAAATGCTACAGTTTGATATGGTTTAGATCGATCTCAAAAATACAAACGGGAAATCAAAGCAAACCAATGGGTTTGAAAAAAAAATTATCCAAAAAAATTCGCCTGATTTACTTTTCAGTTTTTTTATTTTGAATATGTTTGAATTTGAAAATCCCATCATTAAAAACTCAAAGTGATTTGGTTTCCAAATCCTATTAAACAACCAAAAAATAGATTATTAATTAAATAATTTTCATAAACCTATTTTTAGGATTTTAAAAGGAGATAGGTGGGAGTAATCTTGGAAGAAAATTAATTTGCTTTTTTCTGGAATAAATCCATGATAGGTTTTAAAATCACATATAAATGCATATGTATATATATAGTCTATGTCTATATATTATGTATATAAATAATATATAAATGTATATATTTATTTATATTTTCTAATATTGTATTAAGTCTCTCTCTTTTTTACCTAAGACATAAATATGAGTATTTAAAAAGAAGTCTGAAAAAATATATAACAGAAATAAATAATTCTTGTAAAATAATTATGTATTTTATATAATTCAAAGTTCTGTTCATAATTTAATTTCTTTGATAACAAAATGTGAATTAAATTCAAATGGATTTCTTAGCAGTTTTAAAAATGTTTTAAACTTAATTCATATAATTATTGAGATGTTCAAATGAATTCATAAATTAAATTCGGTTAGTAAAGTTCAAATGAATTTAATTTATTTAAAGTATTTGTTTAATATATTATTAATTAAAACAATGATGATCCACACATAATAATAATAATAATAATAATAATAATAATATAAACATATTTTTTCATGTTCATAACCGCCAAATAATATAATTATATTAAAAATATGAATTTTAATTTAAAGTATGTTTTTTTTCTTAAATAAAAACTCAATTAATTATTTTAAATTTTTAGATAATTTTTAATTGATTACTCAATTCCTATGATACGAAAAAAGAAAAAAAAGTTTAAAATAACAAAAAAAATATTTTTCAATATTTTAGTGCCTTCTAAATTATTGAAGATTTACTTTTACCTTCATTAGTTTAAATTTTCTCTTATATATTGTCATTGAAAAAAAATTCATTAATCACATTTTTTTCATGAAACAAATGGGGATGAATATTTTTTATGAAAGTATCAACAAAAATTTTAGACTTAACTTACCATTTTAGACTTAACTTACCATATAAAATATAACACACATGGATGAACATTTTTCCTAAAAAAATAAGTAATAAAATTTATATTCAATTGAGTCAATTCATAGGAAAAAAAAATTTTACTAAAGATTTTTATTCAATCAAAATTTAAATTTCTTTACATAATTAATATATATTTAAATACACGTAACAAAGATCAAATTAAATCAAATTAATCACTTTTATTTCTCCCCCTGCAAATTTAGTGTTTAAAATTAATATTTATGTAAATAATTATTCATTTTTAGTTTATTCTTTTTTTACCTAAATAAATTATTCAATATTTTCTTTCACCTTAACAGATTTTAAATTTCTTTCATAAATCGATATGTATATACCAATGTATTAAAATAAAAAGTTATATATAAACAAAAATGCACGGGTATTTTTTTTTTTTATAAAATCAGCAAGTGCAAAAATTTATACTAAATTCACAGGAATAAAATTTTTAACTAAATCTTTTTTATTCAATTAAAGTTAAAATTTATTTTACATAATTAATATATAATGAATGAAAAAAAACAAACAAATTAAATCAACATAACCTGTTAATTGTTGTGATTTTTGTTTCCATGCAAATTTATTTGTTTATTTATTATCTTCTGACAAAAATTAATTATTCATGATTTTTTTCTACTCGGACAAACTTTAATTTTCTTTTAGACATTGACATGTATATGTCAATATATTAAAATAAAATTTGTATATAAAATTTAACACATAGTTAAGTTTTAATTTTATTTTATAAAAGCAAGTAGAAATTTCTACTTAATGCACAAGAAGAACAATTTACTTAAAGTCACATTAATATTTAAATTAATATGTTCATTTTTTATAATAATTTTAATTTAAAAGTATTTTTTATGGCCGTTTATTTCTTAACTTAAATACTCTATTGAATATTTTGTTTTACAAACATGGAAAATATTAAAAAAAATATAATAAATGATGATAAATTTTCATGAAAGTATCAAGAGAAATTTTTACTTAACTGAATAGTTTAATTCCATGAAAGTATCTAGAAAAATTTACACTTAACTTATCATATAAAATATATAAATTATAATACTAAATTCAAGGGGATAAAAAAATTTATTAAAATTTTTGGTCCAATAAAAGTTGAAATTTCTTTTACATAATTAATATATATTTTAATCATATGACAAAAATCAAATGAAATCAACATAATCAATATGCTTTTCTTCACACAAAATTAGTGTCTAAATTATTTTTTAAGAAAATAAGTTAATCATGATTTTATTCTACCTCGAAAAAAATTTAATTTTCTTTTAGACATTGATATGCACATGCCAATATATTAAAATAAAATTTACATATAAAATATAACACATAGTCATGATTATTTTTTATATAAAGCAAGTAAAATTTTTCCACTTAATTCATAGGATGAACAATTTGTCGGTAATCACATTAATATTTAAATTATTATGGCAAGTTATATATTTTTTATTATAATAATTTTAATTTGAACATAATTTGTATCATTTTTTCTTTTTTGATTTAAATAATTTATTGAATATTCTATTTTACTAATATAGAAAGTAAGAAAAAAAAATAAATGGGGATGAATATTTTTTAAAAAGTATAAAGAAAAAAAATTAATAAATTATATACTATACAAAATTTAAATAAAAAATCTTAAATATATTGTTTATCCCGTGACAAGTCAAAATCTAGTTTCTCATAAAAGAAGAAAATCAGGAATAAAATTAATTGATTTTTTTTTCATAAAATAAAATTAACTTATGCACTGAAATAATATATTTTTTTTCCTAAATTAAACTTAAAGATCAAATGTTAACTTAAGTCGACAACTTTACACTCAATAAGATTGACTTAATGTTGTTTAGATAGTTTACACAATTTCTTAAATTCTATTGGTATTTTACCATTGTACGTACACCAGAAAAAAAAACTTTTACACTCAATAATGCATTGGCTAAAACGGAAACAATAAAGTCACCCTACATGCCTAGATAGGGTTTATACATACAGTCATTAATATAGCTGCAAATTTATAATCCGTGCCCATATTGTCTACCTTATACATCCATCTATCACCATCAAAACCCACTTGCGTTTGTACCATAATGAGGGCAAGGCATATTAAATACGTTGCATTGAATTGGATTTGCTACTCTGCTAGATATAGTGGAGAATATAGAGTTAGGTGTCAAGAAAATGTACAATTGTTATAATTTTGCTTGCTTTGCCACTTTTCCTTGCCAAAACTCTCTCGGTCTTTTGGAAGACAATTAATGCCACTATATGACATTGGGTAATTAATGCTGCAGAAAACTAGTCCCGGAGGAGCAATTATTGGTTATCCTTTAGGTCATTGCATATGAAAATCTCTTGACTATAGTCTATAAGAGTACATGCTTTCCAACAAAAATTAAAATTAATATATATATATATATATAAGATAGTGATTAAAAAATTAAAATTAAAAATATTTATTATATAAGTCATAAGAAAACATTAAAAAAATCATAAATAAAATAATTTTTTGTCTTTTAATAAAAATATTTTTACTTTAAATTCCTTAATTAAAATAAGAACATTATTTAGTGCTTGTTTATACATAAATTAAGTTTATTTTCATTTAAATAATTATATAAATATATATTTGTTTATGTTCATGTTTGAAAAAAGGATAATGCTATTAGTCTATTCGAAGAAAATAGTTAAGAATATAAAAAGATTTAAGAAAAATATTACAACACTCTATTATCATCGTAATTTTTAAAGTTATCTTATAATAATTTTCAATAAAAAGTCATTTATTA
The DNA here is from genome assembly GCF_000004515.6 of Glycine max. Lineage (NCBI taxonomy): Eukaryota > Viridiplantae > Streptophyta > Magnoliopsida > Fabales > Fabaceae > Glycine > Glycine max. Next base: position 7,095,097 of record NC_016091.4, read on the forward strand.
ATTTCTCAATGATTATTTTTAACACTCGTTTATAAGACTCTTGCAACATACTAATAGTTAAATCCCCAACAAAAAAAAAGTGAGGCATTTTTTACTTTCTGGAGATTCTCTTTGAGCATTTATTAGTATTCCACATTACAGTCATGATAAATTAATAATTGCATACAAAGTTTTATCGTAATTTTTTTAGTGTATAACAGATAATAGTTATACTGAGGTTGAAATCTATGGCCTTGTACGTATTCATCACTAGGCCAATCCTAGTAAATTTAAATTGTCTCTATTAATCTCTTGGAAATTAAAGGAACAACAAACTTATGAATATATACGAAGAGAAAATTATCTAATTCTCTTATTCGGATCAGCACAATATATTATTCGGAGTAGCTTGTAATCTGAAAGTTAGATAAAGATATGGCGATTACTACAAATAGAACCACACAAGTACTTATCAAGCAATTTATGGTATTTGACAGTGACAGCTTATCCATTACGGCTACATAAAGTTTTTTTTTAGTCCAAGAAGTCAAATTGACTTGTGATAAATTAACCGTGCCTTGTTTTATGGGCTTCGAAGCCCAATGGGCCCCAGTCCCAGACTGGGTAAAGAATCTTGATCCAGGAGTAAATGCACATGCCAGCCTGGCTCACCTTTGAATTACTCCTACTCACTTAGACAAGTCTCTGGAAGCAAAAGACAAATTCATTTATGAATCTTATTAACCATTCTTATGATTTCTTCTCCAACTCACCTCACTATTTCCAAAAATGTGCTAAAAGCGTTAGAGAACTTATGAACACCCAAAAAATATACTTGTAGAGAGAGAGCTGATAATGTCTGTAATTTAAATTTATTCACAATCTACTAAGTACTTTGAAAAAACTATAAAAGGAATTATTTAATTATGTATTTATGTAAATATATATATTTATTTTTATAGATATTAGGACGAGTGTCAGCATAGTATTGAATGAAGGAGGGACATTTATTTTAAACTTTTTTGTGAAAGAGACTTGGAAGGCAATGTAGGGCGCAGACTCCAACTGGGTTCCACTATATGATGAGAATGCATGGTGGGTCACAGTTCATGATTGTGATGGTGCATATCAATAACCAGATGCAGCATCTTGAAATAATCCAACAGTTCTTATCCGTTGGATCATGAAAATAATAAGAGGAAGCAAGTGAGTCAAGTAGTGGCCCTTTTGATTGCTTGGTCTTGATGGGATTGAATGTTTTGTTGGTACGAGTACGACGGGAAAGAAAATTGAGGTTTCCAATTCCAAGAAAACAAAAATAGTACTAATTTGATTTGATTCGGAATTGAATATTTCAATTTGAAGACAAAACCCTAATTATTTGGCTATGATCAAGTGAAGTGATGTTGTTTTTTTTAAACAACATAAAATATTTCCGAATTCTAATTTGAGATTGAATGATTCGTTCTAAAATATAAATTGAGGTTGATATAATATTCGAACATAATTCCATTTAAATTTTCTTAATCATATTTATTTAATTATGGAAGTTTTAATTACTCCGTTAGTCTCAATAATTTTACAAAATAGTATGTGTAAGCACTAAAACGAATGATTTTTAAGAATAAAGGTAGATTAAAATGTGAATTTATATAACTATAAAGAAGTAATTAAATTACTTTGTACCATTTGAAAATTAAGCTAACCTAAGGTCCAATTTTATAGCTCTGAATGAGAAATGTTAGGAACCGTATTTTGACACATTTTTTTAAATACATTTATATCTCCTCAGAATGCTTGAAAGTTATGTTACCAGAAGATGAGTAAAAAATTAACTCATTTTATTCAATAATCAACCGGTCAATAAATAGGCAAGATACATCAAAACGGTAAAGAAACTGCAAAGCTACAAACTAGGGAAAATAAGTGCAACATGGAGAGTGTTGCAACAACCTCCTAAAGACTTGGTAAACTTAGTTAATATCTAAAACTAATCAAATAAAACAAATACTGCCAACTAATTAATTTCAATAGCCTCCCTTAAACTTAATGTTTCAAACATAACTTTAATATACATAACTGTCAGCTAATTAATTAATCTCAACAGCCTCCCTTAAACTTAATGTTTCAAACATAAGTTTAATGAACTCAAATCTAAAACACATTCAAAATGATTTTGGGACATTTCCTCTTGCTAGCAAGCTTCTCACCATGTTGAAAATGGTCCTGTTTTTTCTCTCTGAGACACCATTTTGTTGTGGTGTATATGCAGTTGTAAGCTCTCTTCGAATGCCATGTTCTGCACAAAAAATTTCAAATTCTTTGGAGCAATATTCACCACCTCGATCTGTGCAAAGAGTCTTTATAGACTTTCCTGCTTCATTTTCAACACTTGCTTTGAAGCTTTTAAATGTAGAAAACACTTCTGATTTTTCCTATAAAAAATAACCCCAAGATTTTCTTGAAAAATCATCAATGAAGCAAATTAAGTATCTTTTACCTCCATTAGAAGATAGGTTTATTGGACCACAAATATCAGAATGCACCAGTTCCAAGACATCTTTTACTCTCCATGACTTTCCTTTGGGAAATTGAGATCGATGTTGTTTACCAACAACACATTCTTCACAAACTTGGGAAGGAATAGTAATTTGAGGAAGGTCTGTCACCATGTTTTTCTGTTGCAGGGTCTTTAGTCCACTAAAATTCAAGTGACCATAACGAAAGTGCCACAACCATGATGGATCTTCCATGTCAGCCTTGAAGCAAGTCTGAATACTTTCAATTTTCAATGGGAACAATCTGTTTGAACTCATTCGAACAATTGCAATGGCACCTCTAACAGGATCATAAATTTCACATGCTCCCTTCTGAATTGTAATGACATAACCTTTCTCTTGTAATTGACCCGCGCTTAATAAATTGCTTTTTAAATTCGGAGCATACAACACATTTGAGATTGTTTCCACAAAGCCATTCTTGGTTTTTATCTTGACATCACCTTTTCCCATTACTTTTATAGAAGAACAATCACCAAAACTCACAGTAGAATGAAAATCTTCATTTAAATAAGAAAAATAAGACTTACATCCACTCATGTGGTTACTGCAACCTGTATCCACATACCATATATCTGACTCAATTTTTCCTCCTTCTTGAATAGCCATCAGTAGAGTTTCAACTTTCTTATTTTTAGCTTACTTATTTTCAGTAAAACTTGAACTCTCCCCCTTTTCTCTATCATTAGGCAGCCTAGAATAGCATTCAGAAGCATAGTGGCCAAATTTGTGACATCTAAAGCACTCTAGCTTGGATCTGTCAGAGTATTGTCCTCTGCCTTTGCTTGTAGTATTAGCTCTGGGATTCTTGTTATCTTCTCTGTTTCCACGTTCTCCTCTTCCTCTACCCCTACCTCTACCTCTCCCTCTCCCCCTTCCTCTGAAATCGGAGGAATGAATATTGTAGTGGTAGAAGCCTTTAGTGCTCGCTCCTCTGTGGTAGAGCTTCTATTCATTTTCTGCTCATGAACCAACAAGGAGCTTTGCAATTCATCAATAGACAGCACATCTATGTCTTTTGATTCTTCAATTGAGCAAACAACATAATTGAAATTTGTTGTTAGGGAGCGCAAAATCTTCTCAACAATAGTGGCATCTGTCATCTTTTCGCCATGGAACCGCATCTTGTTACTAATCTCCATTGTTCTTGCAAAATAGTTGGTCACAGATTCTCCATCCTTCATAGCCAGTGTCTCAAAATCTCTCCTCAAGGCTTGAAGCTGTGCACGCTTCACTCTGACAGAGTCTTCATATTTTCTCTTCATGGATTCCCAAATATTCTAGGAAGTTTCTTTGCAAATAATAGTTTCCAAGATTGCACGATCAATTGCCTGAAAGAGGTAATTTTTTGCTTTTAGGTCCTTCAGCTTTCGAGCTTCAAACTTTGTTTTCTAAACTCAATTAATATCTAAAACTAATCAAATAAAACAAATACATAACTGTCAGCTAATTAATTTCAATAGCCTCCCTTAAACTTAATGTTTCAAACATAAGTTTAATATACATAACTGCCAGCTAATTAATTAATTTCAACAAGTTACAACGCTCACTTGGAAAGAAAACACTAAGAAATTGAATAAATGTAACTCACCATAGGAGTAATTAATCATCTTGATATCTCATTATTAACTTTGCATTTGCTTAGTAAGACAAGACATGCATTGAACTGAATGAATCAAACATAATTGATCTTCAAGCCAATTTCTAAAGGGCTTACTTGACTTAAATTTTAGGTAAAATTTTAAAATTCATGATTGGGATTTAAATAGTTTATATGGGAGCAAGATGCAGATAATAAAAAGATAACACAAATTATAGTTAGGATATTGTTTGCAAGACAAACAAAAAAATGTACATGTTAAAAGTTTGAAGTGTTTAATCTTTAACAAGTTAGCTAAATGAAGATGGATGCTGTTTATGACAAGAAATACATTGTGGTAAGAGTCTTAAGATTTAGATATGGAAGGTTGAATGTCAGTACTGTACCCTTCCGGTTAAGTCACGAATTTAGGTTTATAAGGATATATTTTCTAGATCAATATATGTCCGACATAATGTTTTAATATATATGTTCGATTTCAGGACAAATTAGCAATGAAGTTCATGCATAAGTAGGAGGTATGCACATCACTTTATAGAGGGACACTCCCTGAACCCCACGTCAATGAGGTAAGTGTCTAGAATCAGGATATTAACCTATTACTACTAAAAGAATAGACAAAACTTCAATGGACCAAGCATATATAGTCGATCTTTAAATTGATATCTGCTGAAGGTCTTTCTAGACTCCTTACTTGAATCTCATGCTGGATTGAATGACAAAAAAGTGTTCATCATGGTGAAGGGATTTTTGCATGAAGTTATAATTAAATGTTGATTGGTTTCATTGTAGTTCAAAGAAAAGGATTAGGTGTGAAAACAGTGTTGTTGGGCAGGAAATAATAGATTAATAGTCTTAAGGGTCTTCTTCCCAACAATAATAGTGTGAGGACAATTCTCTCTGATTGTTGGGAACTTATCATCCTAAGACATTAGTTATATTTCTAAGAATTTTTGGAAATGCGTGGCTTCTTTCAAAAATGTTAATTAGTGTTCTTATGACAGGGGTTGTTGAGCCAGATTCCGTGACAAGGCTAAATTACTCCTATAAGACGGTGTTTGTTGTCCAACAAGATTAGTCTTGCATATTTTTATTTTTTTTCCTAATCAAGCTGAACATACATTTCATCTCTTGTTGTTTAATTGCAAGTATGCCCTCCAGCTTTGCTTATTCTATATACGCATGATGAGGTGTTCACACAGTTCTCCTTTAAAATTCCAATGACCATTTTGCTTTCGGGGAAAATAGTCAAAAAGGTAGGATAATCATTCAGGCATGCAGTTATTTTGTCCTTATAACTGATGAGAAATTAATGTTATCATATTCAAGTACAAGTAATTTAATTTGGTTAGGTTGCTGGATATTAAGATTAAATCTTGTTCATGGTTCACATCAAAATTGGACAGACATGTTATTTTTTTCTTCGGTTGGTGTGTTAACAGTGACGGATCTACATTACTCTGAGGTGTGTATTTATACTTTTTATTTTTTAAAATTTATTAAATTTGTAAATAAAATTTTATTTAATTATATTTATATAATTGAATTCACTGAATTTATTTTTTATAATTTACTTCTACTAACTTAACGTCTTGAATCCATCACTCTGTTAATATCTTAGTACAAATTAATTTGAAACTTCCTGTGATTGTATAGTTTTGATGAAATTGTGATAGATGCTTATTAAAGTATCTCGTATGTAGATTAAAGACAATTCTTTGTACTTTCAATTTAATCACCAAATCAATATTTTGCAATCATATATTCTTTTAAAAATATATAGCGTTTAGGTGACAATAATGTATATATTTTCTATTTGTTGTGATTCCAAATATGATGATAAGTCAGAATGATAAATTTATATTTAAAAGATGACGAGTGACTTAATTTTCAATACACTGATATGACTGGATAGTTAAGGTATTGTTTTTCATTAAACGCAGTTGTATTCTTAAAGTATGACAGTTTTCGTACACATTCTCTTGGATTTATTTCACGCCTTCACCGAAAAAGGTATGGGATGTTAGTACTGATGAAACAACTCAATCTTCAATTCAGTTGGTTTAAATATTTAAGCAGTTAAGAAAAATGAATAATTTAATAAAGGTTTTGGTATCATTTGATACAAAATTCTTCTAGTTGAAGTTCGAAACAGAAAATACATTTATATTAAGAATAATTTGTTCACGTCTTAGAGAATTTATGCGTCCATATATTATTATTTTGGATTATCATGAGATTGGTGTGTATAATATAGTGTTATAAATAATTTTTATCGGAAAATCATTTTTAGTGAAATTTTAATCTTTAATTATATATTTTTATTTATAAAACTTAAATTTAATATTTTATTTATTAGGAAATACTTAAATTTCACGTTGACTATTTCACTTGTAATTTTAATTTTAGAATAAAATCTAACATGATATTATAATCAATTTCTGAGATTTTATGTTCATGTGATTATCCCGTGTCTCATCCTTTTCTTGTTCTTTTCATTTACAGTACCATAATCATGGTATAATTAAGGATTCGATGCTTTACCATAATCATAATGTCAGATTTACTGAGAAGTAATCATGTAACTGGGCCAAAGAAAATTCACAAGTTTTCATGCCCTTCATATATATAAGCTCCCTATCTTTCAAGGTAAGGCATTTTTTAAATTAATAACAATATTTTATTAAAATAATTATTTTTTATTGCTGTTTATTGTTTAAACTTATGCACAGACCGTTTTCAGATTAATAGTCTAGAAGTCCATAGTCAGAGAGTCCGGGATTTCAATAATAACTACAGGACAAATTTTTATTTTTGTATAACTAAAATTTTGACCAAATTTTAATTTTGTTTATATTTTTTTTCTAATTAAATATTAAGCCTAACATATTCATTTAAAATATCTTCAAAAAATAATTTAATTAATTACAAAATAAAAAATAAAAGAAATAAAATATTAAATCAAAATTATGAATTTTTTTAAATAAAGGACCAAAATTACATATTTTTCCAAATATAGGAATCAAATGCTTGTATTTTGCAATAAGGAGACTAAAATTATGATTTTTTAAAAAAATAGAATGATCAAATGTTTCAATTTAAAAAAAAAAGATCAAAATTATAGATTGAATAAAATAAATGAATTAAAATTACATTTAAACCTTTTGTTTTCGTCCCTTTTTATTTTCGTTCCATGTTTTTGTCGCTTTTACTTAGTTAAACAAAAGAATGAGCTTAGGAGCTAGCCGTGCAACAAGCGCAAAACTATGCATCATTCGGGCGTTTGGGTGAGAACTAAGGGCTATATAACTGTGGAATATAAACCTTCATTAGCATCTAATATTGGTTTGTTTTTTATTAGCCTCACCATTTTGGAGGAAACCATTATATTTGTTCCATTTTCAAAAGAAAAAAGCAGCTTGAAAAACAGATAGAGAATAACGTTTATCATGAAAATTTACATTTTTTAAATTTATTCACACGGACCGATATTAATATCAATATGAATAAATAAAATAAGGCTCTAACATAAAAAGTGACTGGATAAACGTTATTCACCCTATCTTCAATGCTTTTGGTCGAAAGAGAAAAGAAATAGCATCAAGGAAAAGAACTGAAGCCCGAGAAAATGGGCCCAACTTTCTCTTAGTCTCGAGAATCAGCAGATGGGGCCGAAAAACTGAGAGCAGATTGGTGGCATTTATATACTGCACCTCTCCCATTTCGCATCCTGCACCTCCCAAAATACTCAAGCGGACAAAAATACCCCTTTACTTGACACCTCCATTCCGGAGTTGCTATTTCAGAATAGGATACTTTTCCCACATAGTCATTTTGGAATATAGGTTTTCTTATTCTAGAATACATATTATGGAGTAGGTTTCTAGAATATTTATCCTATTCCGAAATATCTATTTCAGAATATGACTTTTGTGTTCCAGAATAAATATTCCAAAATAGGGTAAGCATTCTAAAAACTTACTCTGTAATGAGTATTTTAGAATACAAAAAACTATATTCTGAAATAACTATTATGAAAAAGTATCATATTCTGGAATAATTGTTCTAAAATAGGCAATAGATCCCCCAACCTCAATCGCACGTGGCTAGGTGTGTGGTGCAGTGGTGCTATTTTGTTGTGGTTTTTGTGACGATGATTGGTGGGTGCAATGGTGAGTGGCATGGTGGGTGATGGTTTTACTATAGGATGTTAGAGGGCGGGGTGGAAGTCTATGCAGGGGTGGAGGGTTGGTGCACAAGGAAGAAGATAGAAGAAAGAGGATGGGGGCATTTTTGTCCATTCAATTCCATTAACAGGTGCAAGATTCAAAATGAAAGGTGCATTCAAATGTCCATATTCATTGGTGAAGAAGCCCATTTTTGCATTTCATGGTGTCCAAAAGGGGTGCAGGATTGTGTTTCGTCATCATGTCCAAAAGAAGAGTTTTATTTTGGTCAGAAGAGACAAACAGGATAAAACCACAAGACCACAAGGTTTTCAAAGAGACAAATATATGATGCATTGATGCTGGACACTCACTACTTTCAAAATTTATAAAACTACTTCTTGTTTGGTATAAGCATGTAAAATAACGACTGGGGTTACATGCAATCATGCATTCTATTTTTTATTTGAAGTTTAATTTTTAAAATCTCGTTCATTTAAGCCCTTGTTTAGTCATACACATATTTAAAAAAAAAAGGTTTGTTTTTAATAGCTCTTTTAGAAAATAAAAGAAAAAAATTTGTCAAAACTCAACGCCATAACCCACTTCTTATACGAGATTGAATAGCCACTTAACATGGATCTGATAATTTTATAATTATGGTATATAATTAGGCATTTAATTTTGCTAAATCTAAAATTGAACCAGAATCATAATTTCCTATATTTAAATTACGTAAAGAATTAGCTAGAAAATAAAGTTATGGTTGCAAATTAAATTGTGTAGCTCAGAAGATATGGATTGAACAGGTTTGGATGGAACTGTTCAGATTATAACCTTTTTATGTTGGTGAGGTCGCGGCTTTTTTTTACAGTAATGGGGAAATTTTTTTTAAAAGGAAAACACTGAGTATTTTTTAAAATTTATTATGAAGAATGAACAAATTGTGTTTCAAAGCTTGACTTCATATCACATTGAAGTTGTGTTTCACTTAGCGACTTTCTCAATTTATTTAATTAATAATTTGTGGCACTACAAATTACTTATAATTTCTATACTTAATTTTTTTTAAGACATACGAGGCAAAAAAGCCTATAGGAAAGAGAGCTACAAAGCAACTACATGAGGAAAACAAATTCCTCTAGCATCATTAAACAACAAGTCCTTAAGAATCGCTATCATAACTTGTCGACAAATGATACAATAAGCCATATTGATGCCTCAAATATATTTTTTAACTTCTAAACTTTTAACCAACACTAACTTGACTACTTGAGCATGAATCTTTACGTATACACTACCAAAATTTAGCTTGTGCGACTTGCAAAAATTTCGCCCGAATTCCTCTCCTTTCTAACTGGTGCTGAACATTTCATGTATTCTCGCTCATGCATACAACGACTTTTCAATGAGTAATCAAATATCATCATATGTATAATGCTATATATATAATAAAAAAAATTGACTTTATAACCAAAAAATACAGTGACATAATTACTTCACGTTCTGTTATATGGATATTAACTTTAGACATATGTTATAGGATAGGATTTGTAATTAGATTAGCCTTACATTTAAAATTTATACTTTTGTTTTTTATTCTTGGACTTTTTTTAAAAACAAAATTATATTTTAATGAGATATGAAACGTTTGCGTATTTGTTTAATCTGAAAAATTAACTCGATCTCAAATGATTTAGATCATAATTGTATTGAAATAATTATTTGATTATATGTGAATCAAATCAATTAAATAATAACATGTGAAAATCAATAAACTGAACAAGTTCTCGATCTCTAAAAGAAATTAATCTAATTCTATTAGCGAGTACGTACTAGTACTATATACTACTCAAACAGCAACACCATTAACGTCAGATATATAAATTAATAATTAATACTTGTTGATAAAAGCAAAATAAAATATTTGCCGGACAAAAAAAAAAAAAACAACACCACCTGTGAATGGAATTAAATTTTAAAAAAAAGTAATTATGACAATTCAAATTTCAAAGCAAATGGGCAACATTACTAGGGAATTAGTCAATAATGAATGGTGAAAGTGTTCTTCATGCAAGTATATTTGATCAAGTTCAAGGGGTCATTATCGAATCCACAAAATGTTAAACCAGAAAAATGTTTAAAAGCATCCCAGTGTACATGGAGACTGTGGAAGCGTGGCATCTCCTCCTTGATTAGGTACGTGTTCTTTAATTAAAAATTAGAAGAAGAAAAAAGGAATATCCGCACCTGAACAGAATTACGTATACCAATAGCGGCACTTTTGTTTTGTTTAAGAATTAATTTTCATCTCTGCCAACTTAATAATTTGTTTTGGAAAAACGGAATGATCGAGCCAAATGGGTTGCTTTATTGATGGTATCTAGCTAGCTAGTTTAATTGGGAAAGCAATATCCACAAATCAATTAGAGGTCTAACTCTAAATAATGAAGAAAAAAAAGAAGAAGAAATAATTAAGTTGCACTTGCACATCACAAATTAATCATCATTAGGAAAATTAACCCATATGTATATATATATATTCTTAAGACAAGCTGAGATTGCAGAACGTGGGTGGCTGCGTCAGTGCGCATCAGCACCGCCCACATTATTTGATTGTTGGTTTTGGAGGCTGACCCACTGATTATAATAATCGTGGTCTAAATAAAAACTTAACTGTTCTTCGTTGTGGGAAAAACCTAATTTTGTCTGCCACATACACTTGGAGCAGAAATTGTACATTATGGATTGACTGTTGTGGGAATCAAACAGGACATGAAGAGACCCAAGCAATTACAGAGGTCTTCACATTCTCTCTATCTAAAACAACTCCACCAATTGCAAACTTAGACGTTTAATTAAGAAAGAGCATTACATAAAGTGGGTAAATTGGTGATGTAATTTATTTATTTATTCTCGGATATATGTTATGTAAAGGTGATGAAATTTTAGTTGAGAACTTGACATCTGTGCAAGTAAATTAAAAATAAATGTTTAAAAAATCTTATTTTATGATTTTTTTAAATAAAATCTATCAATAAATTATTATTATTATTTTTGTTGAATTTAATAAATGATAAATATTTTTTTATTTGTCAATTTTCTATTAATGGTATGCAAGGGTGAGGTGTGAATTGAAGTTTATGTTCACACAAATATTTCAAAAAAAAAAAAAAAAAGAAGAGATCAAAAGAATTATATAAAAAGAGAGTAACTGTGGAATAGAGAAATATGGCTGACCTTCATCAACAGAATATTAAATAAAGTAGGTTCAGTTTGATTTTAATATAAGATTATGGTGAAATGGTTGAGGTGTAAATTTTCATAAACTATGTCATTATGGTGAAATTTTGCTCATAATTAATTGACTTAAAGCTGGAACAATAATACTGCGAGAGTGTGTTTGACAAAGAGTTACGTTCAACGTAACCTACATTCTCACTGAATTAACAAGAAAGTTACTCCTATATTTATGGTTTTGAAACGTGCAAATTTTCGTTTATAGGATTTCAAACGAAAATTCAAACACATGCTACATCGTTGGGTTTGGGCACTTTACTTGAAGGCCTGTGAAAACGTTAAGCTTAAGGCAGCACATAAGGAGTTACAGAAATCTGGTACCATTAAGAAACACATTTGTTTGTGTTTGTGCGATGCAGAGTGTTAATGGATTTAAGGATTGCTGACATGAAAGAAGATTGAGTGGCCAACATGCGGACCCAGATTGGACAACCATGCAGGTCAACCTATAAACTAAAAATATTTCTGTACTAAATCGCAAGTGGCACAATGAGCGTTTCCCACTTTCCAAAAGGGGTATGAACTATGTAACGAATTAACATCGATCATGTACATTAAATAATAACTCAAATAATGAAAAAGTGATAATGTGTATCATACTTCATTCTTTCAGAACATCATTATTTGCTCTCCTATTGAAATGCCCCAACGACTGCTGCACCTCTTAAGTTATTTCACCTCCACTTTGGACGGCAATATATATATTACGTTTCCCAGTTCATCATCATCGATGTTGCTGCCACAATTTGCTTCGTCTTTGTTTTTCTCGTTTTTAATTTGATTTCATATTTTGGTTTGAATAACACTAGTCAAATTATATTTGTATAATTAATTCAAAATGAGGTTAAGGGAATTTTTTTTTTTTTTTTGTATATAGTGACCAAATTGTAGCCAATTCTATCCATCACATTAGCAAGATGGAAAAATATTTTGTACAAATTAATTAACTTCTCTAAGAGAACCACTACTGATTCATAATGTTTTTGAGATAAAATGCAGTGGTCAGCTAGACCAAATGGAATTTACTATGAATATACACATAACTAGGTGTCATTGTTTCATATGTTTTGCAGGAATTAAATGAAAATCAGTAGGAAAATTGAAAGAAACCATAATTAAGTTAATTTTGCAGTGCTCCGTGTTGAGGTCAAAGTAATTAAAGTTTCAAAGATGTCAAATTTTCTTTAATTGCCAACAGCACAAGCATAATTACATGTTTGATTTTGAGAGGATTAGATTCTATATTAATTATGCATAAAGACAAACGTGGTGGGTTTTGGTACGATCAAATTTCAAGGTCAAAGAAAGAATCGATGCATTATGAGTAACATGCACCTCTGGAGGCGACATGCCATCCTACGATCACACATTATAAATTTGATCATGGAGAAGGAATCACTAGCTAACTACGAATTGAAAAATCGATGGATTAACAGTATATCTCAAAATATTTAATTCATAAGGTCCATGTTATTATTTAAATAATCATTTTACTTAACTAGTTACTGAAACTCCGTACTTTACAATTAGCTGATAATTTCCTTATTTTAGGCTTCAGATGTTGATTTCTTAGGCTTAGGTTATGTTTGGAAGGAAAAAAACTTACCCATTAGCCAAAAGCTGAAGTTTTTTTAGTTACAATAGCTAAACAAAAGATGAAGATTAAATTAAGATATCTGAAAGTTATTAATTGAAAGTTGTTTTTTAAAGAATTATTAATTGAAAGTTGATAATCCATCTTAATAAAATTTGCGATTGCTTAAAAAAAGTAAGATATGTTATTTAATAGAATTTGTCGTTGAAGCATTTATTGTGGCTTTTTTTACATAAAGCACTCTTGCTTATATAATTAAACAACAACCAACAAAGATTGATCCAAATGCTAAGAATCATATTTCACAAGAATATGGGTTTGAATCCCATTAATGATAGTTAAGCAATGTTGCATAACAATTTTTTAACAATAAATTAGTACTTTTCAGATCAAGAATTCATAGAAAATTTAAAAAAAATTAAATACTCACTTTAACAACTTTAATAATATAATAAATTTTGATGTAAAATTCTTAAATTTATATAATATTATAAAATCTATAAATTTAAAATAAATAATTCATCTAAGCAATAATATATTACGATTGATTTTACAAGTATTTATCAAATGACTTGTCGAACTAATAAGTAATGAATATAAAAAGTATCATAAAAAGATGTGTTTATATATATATATATATATATATATATATATATTTTTTTTTTTTTTTTTTTTTTTTTGTGCACACAAAAATCTTATTGTTGCTGTTGAGTTCCTTCGTCTAAGTATGTAGCCAAAAATAAATTTGAAATCGATGTTAACGCTTATAGAGAATTTCAAGGTAACTGAAGTTACATTTATTTATGGAGACGGATCTTTTTGAACAAATCTTAAAAAAAGGACTAAAGGCGACTTAGACATGCATATAATGGGATAAAGTTTATTTTCTGATCTCCTATTCGAATATGCATAGATGGGATAAAGTTTATTTTCTGATCTCCTATTCAAAATTTTGATAGGTGTACGTTATCTTTAAATCATATGACCTTTTATTTTAGTATGTACGATAAGTATCCTTCATTATTATAAGTAGGGTGTTAATTACCTTCAATCCAAATTGAGTCAAACTGACTTGAATAATTTAGGTTGGATTATTAATGTATTTGAGTTTGATTTCATAGTAAATACTACTAATATTAAGATTTTAAGTATTAGAGTTATAAGTGTTTGGAATTTTACTTTCAGGAATATTGTTATTTTTTCATCTTTTATCATATTTATTTTTTCTGTCATGTTTGTAATATTAATTGATCATATTTTGTTTACTTGTTTTAACAAAGTTGACTACGACAAATCTGGTTGCAGTAAAACTTATTGTAAAATATTAGTTTGTAGGAAATAATTATGATTCAGACTATTATAGTAAATCTTGCTGAATAATATTTTATTTTAATTTGTATTAGTCTATTTTAGAATATTATATTAACGATATTAAATGAATCAATTTTACTACTTTCAGACATATGATAATATTATATTAATTGTATTGAATATTTGGATGAATCATGATATAAAATAGTAGTTCTAAGAAAAAAAACAAATTTAAATAAGTAACCCGTTGGCCCAAATCAAACCAAATTGTTCACTAATGGGTTGGATTTCAAAGAAATTTTTAAAAATCGAACCGAATCAAACCAATCAAATTTTGATTGGATTGAATCCTAAATATGATCAAAATCGACCTGAACTGACCCGCAAACATCCCTAATTATAAGTGTAAAAGTTCTTACTTGAGATTTTAGACAAAATTAAAATAATTTCATGTTAATTGATCCACATGATTGATGATATTTTAGTCTTTATTTAATTCTTTATTTCTATTTTTTATATTTTAAAAAAATATGTTTTTAGTTCCTTTGTTAAGATTAAAAATAAGATAAAATGTATTTTAAGTCTCTATATTTTTTGTTTAATTTTATTTTTAGTACTCAAATTTTTATATTGTACAATGTAATCCTTGAAGTTATAAAAATCGTGTTTTAAATCTCTCCTCATAACTTGAAGTTAAAATACATGCAGAAAAGTGGAGTAAACCCATTGATTAAAAACACTTTTTTATAAAGTTTGGGGACTAAATTACATAACATAAAAATTTATAAGATTCAATAAAAAAATATAGAGAATAAAAACATATTTTATATTTTAGACGTATTATTTTTAAGCAATAAAAAAATTAAAATATTATATTAATAATTAATCTTGTAGAAGAATTTAATTGATCAGCAAGTAATCTCTCCTTTTAGTAATTTTTTTTTTCACTTACAATGTTACAATCCGAAATAGTATTCAAGAGATTTGAATTTAGTATCCCTCGCATGTATCATCTTAATGTTGGTGAAATATTTAAAAGTTCAAAACTTGGAATTTTAGTGAAGATTTGGGGGGGGGGGGGGGGGGGGGGGGGAGGAATTGAATGATTTTGTTAGATGCGTATTAGAATTAAAGAGGAAAACTTGGAGGTTTTAAGTAAAAAAAGTGTAAAACAACTTAATTACTTTAATTTAAAAAAATAATAATAAAATGAGAGTTTGAGGGTTTATTAAGAAAATTAATAAAAAAATAAAATTGTTTAATTTTAAAATTAGAGAAACTTAATTAATATAAAAAACTCTTAAAGGACCAATATCACACGTAATGCAAACTATAAGAATTAAAAGTGAAATTAATAAAAATATAAAAATAAACTCATTGCTAGCTATTTGAACTTTGCCGTGAACTTCTTCTAAAAAGAAACCTTTGCTGTGTACTTGAAAATTGAAAAGTACTAGTTTAATTATAATATATTAACTTGGCTGTCTTGGTATACTTGGCTAAATGAATAAAAATACATATAAATTAACGTATCAAAGTAAGGGCTGGAGAAAAAACAAGGCATGTCCCGTAGTGAGAAGGAATTCCACCAATCCAAGATTCCCACAAAGCAAATTACATGTTCACAAATCAATTCATGTCCCAAGACCGTCCTATAAATGCATCACTTCCCCTCCTCACTCTAAACGACAAGGGCTTCAAAGCAAATTAAACACACCTTCCATTTTCTTCTTCTAGTAACTCTCTACTCTTTCTCCAATTCCATAATTAATTAGCAACACCTCAGATATTCCACTTCGATCATGGCTTTCACCACCTTGCCTTCAATCAGAAACTCCATTTCATGCCCAACTATGCTTGTTCCTGACATGCCTCATAACAATATTTCTCTTCGAAATAAAGGCTTCATCTACAAAGGGCAACACGGTATTAATCTCCGAGACTTCACCAAGGCAAATGTTGCAAGTCCATCATTACCTGTGATTGCCCCACCAACACCGGAGGAACGGAAAGAAACCACCGCCGACGACCGCCATCACCACCACCACCACGTTGCATGGACTAGTATCCCGCAAGAGAGGTGGGAAGGAGAGTTACAAGTTCAAGGAAAAATTCCATTATGGCTGGTAAGTCTTCATTTTTTTATCGACTTAGTTGTTTCTTGTTAGTATTTGTTTTTGTTAGTAAAAAAATTTTCTCTACCCTTTTCTTCTTCCTTAACTCACACTTGGCCAACCGTAAATCTTTATACTTCATGCTCATGAAATCAAATTATCCCATATTTACCATTGATGTCTTTATGCATAATTTTTAAAGACAATCTTACTGCCGTTATTAAATCAAGTTTTAATAATCCATTTAGTTTTTATTTCTTAAATTTATTTATTTTATTTCATATAGTTAATAAGTGAATTTTTTAGTTATTGAAATTTAATAAGTAGATTTTTTAGTTTTCGAATTTACATTTTAATTCTTAAAAGGTCACCGTCGTTGAATATTTTTAACTTTGTTAGTTAAATAATCTTTAAAGATAAATATTTTTTGAAAATTAAAATATAAACTAAGATATTAAAAAATTCACTTATTAATTGTATAGATTAAAAGAGATAAATTTAAAATTTATAAAATTAAATAAGTTAGTAAACCTTAAATTAATTACTTGAGTTACCATAGAAAGTACAAAAGCAAAGTGAAAAGGAACAAGAAATCTTTTTGTCGCAAAACAAAAGGAATTCTTTTTTCTCCGGGAGCTACTCCGTCCATTATAAATTACAAAAATAATAATAGTAATCAATATAACTATTGATTTGATCCTCCGTGTAGTATAGGTTTGTTGGTCATCGTACACGTATAACGTCAGAGAATGAAAAACCAATAAGAGTGTATTATAATTACTTGAAACTAAATATATATGATGAATAATAAAGTATGTGTCAAAAATATTTTATATCTTAATTTGTTTTTATCAACTCTGACTATAAACACTCAAACTCGTATAAATAATTAATATATACAACATCAAAGGATCTTTGAATATGTAACCTCATCATTAGTCGTCGGGTATATTCCATGATACCAGATGCATACAACCCCATGTATACGCAAACGTCATCAGGTCGATCATTTTGTTGACTATAAAGTATAAAATAACGGTAGTATATATAACTAGGAAAATTATGTATACAAACCTATTTTTTCCGTTTGTTTGTTTACTTCGACAATGATTTTAGCCGTATACAAATAATAAGTATAGATATGCAAAATGAACAGCATACATGGTGGAAACAAATTTATAATAATTAAAGGAAAATTTTATTTATACAACTAATTATACAATTAAGAGCGAGAAAGAATGAATAAATTAAAATATAATATGGAAAATACTATTTTATTCGAATTCGTACTGCATGAATTTTCTATATTTATCTATATTATAACTACCTCCTGAATTGCGTCAAAAGCCTAGTTTTTATTTTTTTAAAAAAAAATTCAATATCTATCCAATAATATTTAAGCAAGTAGATTCGTATTTCTTTCGGGAGAAAAAATTCACACTGTATAGCATCGCTGCTATAATATTATATGATGGTACGAAAATAGAAAAAAAATAATGTATAAATATGAATAATTACATGCAGAAAGGAACGTACCTAAGGAATGGTCCGGGCATGTGGCACATAGAGGACTACAACTTCCGGCACCTCTTCGATGGTTACGCCACGCTGGTGAGGCTCGGTTTCCAGAACGGGCGGTTAGTCGCCGGGCACCGGCAGATTGAGTCGGAGGCGTACCGGGCGGCGAAGAAGAACAAGAAAATATGTTACCGAGAGTTCTCCGAGGTGCCTAAGGCGGCGAATTTCCTGGCCTACGTGGGGGAGCTGGCGAGCCTGTTCTCCGGCGCGTCGTTGACCGACAACGCGAACACCGGCGTGGTGAAGCTCGGTGACGGCAGGGTGGTTTGCCTGACGGAGACTCAGAAAGGGTCCATAGTGATAAACCCTGAGACGCTGGAGACAGTGGGGAAGTTTGAGTACAGTGACTCATTGGGGGGTCTTATTCACTCTGCACACCCCATTGTGACGGATAACGAGTTTTTGACGTTGTTGCCTGATTTGGTGAGAGCAGGGTACCTTGTGGTGAGGATGGAGCCTGGCACCAATGAGAGAAGGGTCATTGGAAGGGTCAACTGTAGGGGTGGTCCTGCACCTGGTTGGGTCCATTCTTTTCCTGTTACTGAACACTATGTTATTGTGCCTGAAATGCCGTTGAGGTATTGTGCTCAGAATTTGCTCAAGGCTGAGCCTACTCCCTTGTACAAGTTTGAGTGGCACCCTGAGTCCAAAGCTTTTATGCATGCCATGTGCAAGACTAGTGGGAAAATTGTAAGTTAATTACTCATCTCTCTCTATCTCTAATTAATATATATGATGATGTATATTGATAGGACAAAACTTTGGTA
Organism: Glycine max; assembly: GCF_000004515.6. NCBI lineage: Eukaryota > Viridiplantae > Streptophyta > Magnoliopsida > Fabales > Fabaceae > Glycine > Glycine max. The sequence goes on from NC_016091.4 coordinate 7,114,064, forward strand.
TTGTTCTTCGATCATAATTGAAATTTCATTTATCTTAGTATTCTATATATGTTGAGTTTTAATGCAATTTATTTTGCCGATTGAGAGTGTAACGTACGTACTATAAGTTTTTGCACAAATATATTATTGATATGGTGTTTGTTTGTTTGTTTCACTTATTAAGCTTTATGCTATGGACATTAATATTAATGATGGATGTGTGATTTGGAAAGGTGGCAAGTGTGGAAGTGCCTCTGTTTGTTACTTTCCATTTCATAAATGCGTATGAGGAGCAAGATGAAGATGGGAGGGTGACGGCGATTATTGCCGACTGTTGTGAGCATAATTCCGATACTACCATTCTTGATAGGCTTAGGTTACAGAACCTTCGTTCATTTAATGGTGAAGATGTTCTACCTGATGCTAGGTAATTGATGTTGATATATAAATGTCTTCGTCTTTTCTAAATGATCATATATAAATAAATACGATTGGCTTCTATGTATGAATGAAAATAGTCTAAAATCATGGTTTGCTTTATATTGATTGACAGGGTTGGTCGGTTCAGAATACCACTGGATGGAAGTCCATATGGAACACTAGAGGCAGCATTGGAGCCAAATGAACATGGGAGAGGCATGGACATGTGCAGCATAAACCCTAATTATTTAGGGAAGAAATATAGATACGCATATGCTTGTGGAGCACAGCGACCTTGTAACTTTCCCAACACCCTCACCAAGGTTTGATTTAAATTTTAGTTTTTTAAAACTTTCTGTCAGAAATATATTTGGATTCCCACATATATATATTTAGTTGAACGTGCTTTGGTATGGAATATATGTTCAGCTTGATTTTGAATTGAAGAAGGCTAAGAACTGGCATGAAGAAGGTGCTGTGCCCTCAGAACCCTTCTTTGTGGCACGACCAGGAGCAACAGAGGAAGATGATGGTTAGAACTCGATCCTTTAATTCAAGCATTAATTATGCTTTCTTTTTCTTCAATACACTTGACCTACAGCTTCTAACCTGTTTTTTTCTCTCATATGCCAGGCGTGGTAATCTCAATTGTCAGTGAGAAAAATGGAGAAGGATATGCGTTGCTGTTAGATGGTTCCACCTTTGAAGAGATTGCTAGGGCCAAATTCCCCTATGGACTTCCATATGGGTTGCATGGATGCTGGGTTCCAAAAGAGTAGCGAACTCTATTCTATCACTCAAGATTGTGTTGTCATATATATGAAATCTGCTTTGAAAAAACGACGCAACACTGCTTGGAAGCACTACACCTATAGAATATACTCTTTTTTTTTTTTTTTTTTTAATTCTAGTGCAATATATATACTATTATACAACTATACTAAGAATTCAAGCGATAGTGATCCATGATGTATGTATTGTATGTGTACGATAAAGTAGCAACTATGGAATTCGTCGTCTTCCACTCAGCATTTTGTACATCGTACTTCAACATGTATTATATCATTATATCAATGAGTAATCTCATTTTTTTTTCTCAGTTCTGTAACAACTAACAACCAATCCTTATTCAAAATAATTTCCTTTCACGTAATCCAAAGGTAAATTCTTAAAAATAACAAATGATGCACCATCATCTGGCCACGTTCCATTGGTCAGAGCATTAACCAGTTAGAAAATATTGTTAAGATATGATGTCAGAAAATTAACGAATATTTTGGACTCGGATAAGGTATCTATCAAAACTTGACGCTCAGATCCGTCATACACCAGTTTGGCATTGACAATAATGAGTTTTTTTAGCCATTTCAAATAAATATTCAGAGTGCGTCACATTTATAGCTACAAAACCAACTCTTCTAACTGACATCACCAGTCAATGGTTACCTTGGTTGTTCTCGTATAAAAACGAATCTTGAAAATTTCTAAAGCGGCATATATATAAGTCTCAGCTTCTTGGTTTACATGCAAAAATTGTAATAATATGTGAGCAAAAAACCAGTTCCTTGACTATCTTCTTCATACGTAATAAGACCAATTATATACTAAAGTATAGAAAAATTCAAGATGGTTGCAAAGAAATTTCTCCGGGATCATCGTACCCAACCAGAAGGAATCAAGATTTACTGTTTTATTATTATTGGACTTTGTAGTTTGTCATATAAGACGATACATGATTTAAATATCCTCGGTTTTGAATCAAATAATTTCAAAATGAAATTCCCTTCCCAGAAAGCATTCCTCTGGCCACCCTCAAAAAAAAAAAAAAGGAAACAGATTAAATAGTAGGTATACATGTGTCAGATCTACAAATTTCTCACCTGAGGCATCCCCAATAATTTTTAGAGCCTATTTTCATTTTGCAAATAGACCGTACATAATGTGATAGGAACTCCCAGGGTCGAAGAATAACCTTGAGTTGTCTGCTGAACAGCTTTTAAACATATAAAAATTACTATTTCTGATCTGTATAAACAGCATCAACATCATCAAGCTCAAGTAGTTTGCTCATAAGTTCCTTGTTCAAGTCCATAGCCTCATCATCTACCTGAAAAATCAAGAATAACGGACTCAGGTTTCTGATATAGAAAAATTATAGATACAGTTCAATATACCACAAAGACATGCTCAAACAGCTGATGGGATGAACAGTCTCATCCTTACAAAGTATGAAGGGGGTTTGAGATTGCATTTAATTGCCTAGAGATTTGTCTATTCACAACAAGAGTTCAAGGATACAAGTAATAAATTCTAAAACTTACACAGAAGAAATAACAACGAAGAGAAGAAAAGTTGGGGTAGGGGAGATGAATGTAAAGAATTCAAAATCTCCTCCTTAGTTTTTACTTCACTGATATTTTTTAATTTTCTTCCCTCTTTCCTAAGAAATTGAAAACGAAGGCCTAGGATAAACATAATGGATATGACTTGTAAAACTTAAGGGTTCCCTAGATTAACAATTATAGAAAATCAATAGGATCTTGAAATATATAATTCTCACAAATAATAGATAAATAGTGCGTACCTTTTTCGATAGTGAGACTTCTCTCCGGTGTACTTTGATTCATTGGAAGAAAAGAAAAACAAGATTTCGCTTCCTTGACTATTTTTTCTGTCTTTCTACGTTCATGATGACTAGAGGTTAGAGAAAACACTTTTTTGTCAGGAAGATGACCTTGTTTCACGTTAGTGGATATTAACCCCTTTTACTACTTCCATCAAGTAGCAGTTACCTTTAGAAACTTATTTTATCTAACCCAATTATAATTTAGTCTTTAATTATTATTTATTTATTTATTATTCCTTACATAAGTCACATACATGTCACATGAGACATTAATTCTAACTTTATCCTTTTGAGGGTAAAGTAACAAATCTCAAACATTGATGAAAAAAATCAACAGTCATGTTACGTGCACATGCTGATGCCTAACAAATCATGCATGTGTTGAAATATCAACAGTTGATTTTCTCATTGATGACCGAGATTACGTACTTTACCTTGGCTTACTTTAAAAGAGTCAAATCCAAATATAATTGGGGAGATTTTGTAACATGTAAATCTGGAAAACAACTGTTAGAAATAATATTTATAGTCTCCAAGAAAGCTTCCCTAAAAAGGAAAAGTTTGTCTGCAAATGGAACATTTTAAAAATGCAATACAGGCAGAAGAACAGAACAGTGAATCAGGAAAAGGCAACTCCCAAACTCATTTAAGAAATTGCATATTGCCACATCACAGATTAAACTTACACATTTCGGATTGTTTGCTTGTCAATATTTGTATTATATGAATCCAAAAGGAGAAGGAAGAAAAGAGAAATGAAAATCCAAGAAATGAAATAGCATATACAGTAGCCAATAGAAATTAGAAACAAACCACAACCAGGGTATTTGGAAGAAGCTCAGAACTATTATCACGCAGCTTAGATGGTATAAATGAAAAGTTCTCTGAAGAACCTACAATTTTATAATACCTGACAAAATAAAAAAAAAAAAAATGAATTCTAGCAGGCAAGCTACAATTTTATGCTCTCCTCTCCTTGTTGTAAAGATCTAAATAAACAGAACAGCAAAGATTGTAACTTATTTGAGGCATTATACACCTATCAAAGATGCCAAGTAAGTAGACTAATTTAAGTGTGAGAGAAGAGACTACAAGATCAAGCAACCCTATTACAGAATACAGATCACGCAATGGTGTGAGAAATGCTTACCCAGTATATATAGCAAATCAGGGAAGTGAATCAATTTCACACCAGTGTAAGATTTGATACACTTATATCCAATAACTCCTAAAGAAAGTGATTTTTATAAATGTATCTGTTAAGTTGTAAGTAACTATTTCTAAATGGATTTTGCTTGCCAGAATTTAGAAAATTTGAAGAAACAATAAATATCTATATGAATAGCTGACATTTTATTTTATTTCAAAAACATATTATTTAAATATTAAATGAAAGACCAGCATTTCCTTTATCCCAGGCCAACATCATAATTGTAAGACGAGAATTGCTGCAGATGGCACTCTGAAAATGATCACAGGCAATAGAGAAGTCTTTGTTTTAAATATTAGAAGCTTGGGTTTTAATGCAGATAATCAATTTCCACCATTATCCATACAGCTTGGGTTGGCATTGGGGCGTTCTGTTGTGGATAATGTGTTCCATCCATGGATTTTGAATGGTTGATTGTTGACCCCAATTATCAATCTAAGATTGTACCGCCGACCACTCAAAGTCAGCTACATTATGTAAAGTAATGATTTTATTTAGACTAGCCAATCTATTCTTCAATAATTGGTAAAAGAAAAAGGATTTGATGAGTCAAATGGATGATTTCATTATTCTTTCCCACCACCAAGACTAAGCAAATGCCCCTGACCTATTATCTTGTAGACAGAGCATAGAGACAAGAATACAAAAGGCCATACGCTTTTTCCAATGAAGACCAGAAATTTGATTGTAACTTAGAAACACAATAAAATGAATAGGAGAGCATTACCTTTCTGACCTATCCTCTTCAGTGTCATCTTCATAAGTTGGAGGTTCAATTACATCCTCAGCTCCAGCATCTAAAGCAATGGCAAGCAGCTGATCTTTATCAGCATTAGTGGCTTTAATATTTACTAACCGAACACGTTTAAACTTAAACGTCACAGATCCAGAATCTGCCATCTTTCCTCCATAGTCCCTTATCACTTCTCTAATCTTTGTCACTGAACGATGTACCTTATCAGTTGATACCTCAACTACCATACTAACTCCTCCATAACCATAAACCTGAAGGGTAAATGTAGAAGGATATGAGTTAAAACAATATTCCAGGAACAAAATTTTAAAAATATAATCCACCAAAAGATTGGTAGAGTTGAAGGTATTTAGTACCCAAGGATGGGTCCAAACAAAAAACTCACCCATTCCCACACGGCTGGGCCAAGTTCAACCCCATCTAGGAACCTAGACGGCTTTTTAGTAGCTTTTTAAAAAAATAAAAATAAATAAAAGTAAAGATTTTATTTCATAATATTTTTTAGATATTAAAAGTGAGGATGGGTTATGAACTGATTTTGCCCAAACATCCATTTGGACAAAAGTAACAATTGTTGGATCAAGTGGCCTCAGAATAATTAAGAAAGGAGGGTTGAATTAATTATTAATGTACCTTGACTAATTAAAACTTATCTTTCTTAATGCTACTAGATTTAATTAGGCTTTTACTACCAAGTTAAGAAAGTAAAGAACAGTAATTGAAACTTAACCAAAAGTAAAAGCAATAATTAAAAGTGCACAGCAGACATTAAAAATGTAGGGAAGAAGAAGACAAACATAAGAATTTTATACTGGTTCGGCAACAATCCGTGCCTACATCCAATCCCCAAGCAACCTGCGATCCTTGAGATTTCTTTCAACAACAACAACAACAACAACGCCTTATCCCACTAGGTGGGGTCGGCTACATGGATCAACTTCCGCCATAATGTTCTATCAAGTACAATACTTCTATCCAAACCATTAATTTCGAGATCCTTTTTGATAACCTCTCTTATAGTCTTTTTGGGTCTTCCTCTGTCTCGAATTGTTTGTCTTCTCTCCATCTGGTCTACTCTCCTCACTACAGAGTCTACCGGTCTTCTCTCTACATGCCCAAACCACCTAAGTCTATTTTCCACCATCTTCTCTACAATAGGCGCTACTCCAACCCTCTCTCTAATAGCTTCGTTTCTAATTTTATCCTGTCGAGTCTTACCACACATCCATCGCAACATCCTCATCTCCGCTACACCTACTTTATTCTCATGTTGGCTCTTGACCGCCCAACATTCTGTTCCGTACAAAATCGCCGGTCTTACCGCAGTCCGATAAAACTTTCCCTTTAGCTTGATCGGTACCTTTGCATCACATAACACCCCCGATGCTTTTCTCCATTTCATTCATCCTGCTTGAATGCGATGATTCACATCCCCTTCAATTTCCCCATCATCTTGTATTACAGACCCAAGATATTTAAACCGTGTGACTTGAGGGATAATATGGTCTCCTATTTTCACCTCTGAGTTAGAAACCCTCCTTCTTTTGTTGAACTTACATTCCATATACTCCGATTTGCTTCTGCTTAGGCGAAAGTCATGTGTTTCTAGAGCTCGTCTCCAAGTTTCCAACCTCTCATTCAACTCCTCCCTCGACTCTCCAAGGAGGACTATGTCATCTGCAAAAAGCATGCATCTCGGCGCTATCTCTTGGATTTGTTCCGTGAGGACATCCAGAATTAAGGTAAAAAGGTAGGGGCTAAGGGTTGACCCTTGATGTAAACCAATTGTGATGGGAAAATCGTCTGACTCTCCACCCTGTGTCCTAACACTAGTCGATACCCTATCATACATATCTTGGATAGCTCGAATATATGCAACCCTAACCCCTTTCTTCTCTAGAGCTTTCCACAAAATCTCTCTAGGCACTCTATCATATGCTTTCTCCAAGTCAATAAAAATCAAGTGCAAGTCTTGTTGGGCCATGCGATATTGCTCCATCACCCGCCGTAATAAATAAATCGCTTCCATGGTCGACCTTCCCAGCATGAAACCAAATTGATTCTCAGTAACTTGAGTCTCCTTTCTTAATCTCCGTTCGATCACTCTTTCCCATAATTTCATGGTATGACTCATGAGCTTGATTCCCCTATAATTTGCACAATTTTGTATATCCCCCTTGTTCTTATAGATTGGCACTAACGTGCTTCTCCTCCATTCCTCCGGCATGCGTTTTGACCTCATAATTTCGTTAAAGAGTTCGGTGAGCCACTCAAGACCTCTATCTCCAAGAGTTTTCCACACTTCAATAGGTATGTTGTCTGGCCCCACCGCCTTACCATTACTCATTCTTTTCAACGCTTCCTTTACTTCCTGTTTCTGAATCCGACGATAGTAATTATAGTTTCGGTCCTCTTCTCTTGTGTCTAGACTGCTAGAGTCATATCCATATCCATCATTAAATAAGTTGTGGAAATACGCCTTCCACCTTTCCTTGATATCTTTTTCATGCACTAAGACTTTGCCTTCTTCATCCTTAACACACTTTACTAGATCCAAATCTCTAGTCTTCCTCTCTCTACCCTTAGCAAGCCTATATATAGATCTTTCTCCGTCCCTGGTTCCTAGAGCTTGGTATAGTCCGTCAAAAGCTTGGGCTCTTGCCTCACTCACCGCCTTTTTGGTTTCATTTCTAGCTATCTTATACTTATCCCAAGTTTCAGAATTTCTACACCTAGACCACTCCTTGAAACACTCCTTTTTTACTCTAACTTTGCTCTGAACATTTTCATTCCACCACCACGATTCTTTACCCCTAGGTCCAAAACCTCTAGATTCACCCAACGTCTCTTTAGCCACTTTAATAATCTCTTGGGACATCTTGTTCCACATATCATTTGCACTTCCTTGTGATTGTCCACACCAACCCTCCCATATCTTTTGTTGGAAGATTCCTTGTTTCTCACCCTTCAAGTGCCACCATTTGATCCTTGGTGCCACCAGAGGACTTCTTCTCTTTGCCCTATCTCTAATTCTTACATCCATAACCAAAACTCTATGTTGGATAGTCAAGCTCTCTCCCGGGATAACTTTACAGTTCAAGCAATACTTCCTATCAGACTTCCTGATAAGGAAGAAATCTATCTGAGAACATGTCCCTCCACTTTTGTAAGTGATAAGATGTTCCTCTCTTTTCTTAAACCATGTATTGGCTATAGAAAGATCCAAAGCCTCCGAAAACTCCAAGATGGATTTACCCTCCCCATTCATCTCCCCTAGGCCAAAACCCCCATGCACCCCCTCAAAACCTCTAGCCACGCTACCTACATGTCCATTGAGATCCCCTCCTAGGAAAACTTTCTCTCCTTGGGGTATATCCTGAAGTACCCCTTCTAGATCCTCCCAAAATTTTACCTTAAAGTGTTCTGCTAACCCAACCTGAGGTGCGTACCCACTAATAACATTAAAGGTGTCCTGTCCCACTACCAATTTTAAGACTATGATACGATCTCCTACTCTTCTTACATCCACGACATCCTTCTTCCACTCCTTGAGATTTCTTTCAACCTTGTAAAAACCTTTATAAGCAAAGATGTACCCTCCCTTGTTCTCTTTGAATAACCAAGTGGATGTACCCTCCACTTGAACTGATCCACAAGAGATGTACCCTCTCTTGTTCTCAGTTACAACAACCCAAGTAGATGTACCCTCTACTTGTACCACAAAGGATGTACCCTCTAATGTGTTAAGACAAAAGATTCTCAAGCGGCTAATCCTTTGAATCTTTGTAAAGGAAAGCAAAAGATATCTCACACGGTTAGTCCTTTGAAATCTTTTGTTTAAGGGAAAGGAAAGAATAAAAAAGAATTCTCAGACTGAATCCTTTTGAATTCTCTTGAAAAGGGAGAAGGGAGACACAAAAGAATTCAGGCGGTTAGTCCTTTGTTCTTTTGGAAAAGGGAGAAGAGAGACACAAAAAGAATTCAAACGATTAGTCCTTGTCAAATTTTTTTTGGCAAAGGGAGAAGAGAATGAAAAGATATAACACACTTTTGTTTTCTGCAGAAGAACAAGGTTTAGAAAATAGAAAACTTAGAAGGCTTTTTGGCAAAGGAAGAAAAAGAAAGATGAGTTGTAAAGGTTTCAAGATTTCTCAAAAGTTGTTCAAGAAGTTCTAAAAAATTGTTAAAATGCAAGTCAAGGTCTTGCTTTTATAAACTCTTCATGTCTGGTCAAGAAAACCATTGGAAGAGTTATAACCTTGAGAAAATCTTGAGAAAACCATTGGAAGAGTTACATCTCTTGACTTTTTATTCAAAACTTATCATTGGTAATCGATTACCATAACCATGTAATCGATTACACAAAGTATTTTATGAAAAAATGTGACTCTTCATAATTGAATTTGAATTTCAACGTTCAGATACACTGGTAATCGATTACCAATATATTATAATCGATTACACCATTTAGAAATCATTTGGAACGTTGCAAATTCAGTTAAAACTTTTTGAAATCAAATTCTATCATTGGTAATCGATTACCAGAGAGTAAATACTCTGGTAACTTAAAAAAATTTGAGAAAACTTTTCTTATAAAACAAAATTGTGCTATGTTTGGTTTTTGAAAAATCTTTTTCAATACTTCCCTTGTGAAGTCTTGACTTGTTGCTTCTTAGTTTCTTCTCTTGAATCTTGAATTCATCTTCTCTTGAATCTTGATTCTTCATGATGTCTTTTCTTTAATCTTGAACTTGTTGACTCAATCTTGACATCATTCTTTTGGACTTTTTGTCATCATCAAAACTACTTGAATCATACTTGATTCATCATCATGAAGCTTGCTTCTACAACAATTTGCTTATGCCCAAACAGATATTTGAGATGTTAAGGAACCCCAATTAATTATGGCAATGGAAACTGAATGTTATTTATTTTTAATATCCAATTATCCAAAATGGATTTGGTTTCTTTCCTTTACCTTAAGAGCATGACAGTGCCATCTTACAAAAGAGGACAAACAAACTACTTCTGTGTAAGATTAGTGAACTACTTGTAAAGATGTGTATCTACACAAGAATATTTATGCTTCTCTCTCAAAACAATGAGAGTCATGTTCTTCAGAAAAAGGAGATGATCCAAATATGCCCACTGCCCAGGACGAAGTTCTACGGTGCAAGCACCATCTTGAAATTCTATCCAAACATGCTCCTTATGGTTAAACAACAGTAAAGTCCTTGAGCAAACAACATAATGCTTAAGAAATATATATTACTCATTTGGTTACAACTTACAAGGTGAGATGCATACTATACCACCTAGCCCCAAAATTGGACCCAAAAATACCTGTCCCATACCTATCTGTTTCCCCAAAAATACCTCTACCAACCTTGTAGGCTTTCTCGATATAAGCCTCTTGTCCTTTCTCATTAGCTCTCTTGATATTGCGGTCAACAATATCTTTAGGGAGATCAAGCTCCTTGGCTTTCCCAAGTACAGCAGCCAAAACTGAATCGGATGTTACATTTGGACCACCTCTCTTTACACTGTCATTCAACATAATCAATAACGAAAAACAAGACAGTAACAAACTCCTCTAGTTTGAACCAATATGAATTACAGAATGGATTGGGGTCAAATTCAGGAAAATCAGGCATCAGTGCCACTTGCAGTAAAGTAAAGAAAAACCAAAAAAAAAAAAGATAAGGGATTATCTGGTTAACTATTTCACATCATTAATTCCTGAGAATTGGAGGGTCAATTTGCTGAAATAACTTGGTAGCATAATAAAAGTGACGTAACAGATGAAGGACTTACGCAGACACGACTTCCTTTCCGATCCTTGAGTATAGTTTTGTTTTCTTTGCATCTTGGGCTCCCTGTAGTAAATAGAAGTTTTGAGAGAAATAGGAATGATAATAATTGGAAAATGCTATGCACCAAACAGCAACCCAACAACACTAGAGTAGCAATGGTATGTCCTTTAAATAAATGAAGCCGGGAGGAAGAGAAAATGAGTGGCACAGGAATTTGATCAAACAGGTAGCATGCATAAACCTTTCTCCCGGCAATTTTGATGGAACGGCGACCCATACAAACAGGAGTGGAAGGCCATATCCTTCTCACTTGGGAGTTATCCCTATTTGCATCGAACCATAAGCTTTTGCGGCGAACGAAGTTGGAGGGGGAAAGTGAAAGCCGAGCTGTCAAAGCCTGAAGCTGAAGCACTGCTCTCATCGTCGTTTTATTCCTCATTCAACCCACACGCATGCAGGGTGACGCCACGGAACTTCAACTCTTCAACATAAGTATTTCTCTTTTCAACACTATGTATATTTATTTTTATCTTTTAAGAATAAGCTAAATTAATTTCACAAAAATTTCAAAATAAATTCAAGTTTTTAAATATTGTTATTGGATAGGTGTTAGTTCCTTTTTTCTGTTATAAATTCAAGGCTTACTCTCTTGTTTATTAAATATCATGAATGTATGAGTATATTTAAATTTAGGTAAATTTTAAAAATATAAATTAAGAAAATGTTTGATATAAATTAGTTTTAAAAAATATCCATAATTGATTAGGGTTTAATTCAAATATATACAAATAAAAATATTTGACCTTATAGGAAATATTCATGTAATTAATTAAATATAATCTAAAATCATAATTTAAAAGATCAAAAGTTTTTTTTTGACAAACATAAATATCAAAAGTTAGGAATAGTATATATATATATATATATATATATATATATATATATATATATATATATATATATATATATATATATATATAATTCTCTAAGAATAATAGGTTAATAAGAGTGGATTAAAATTAATAAGTATTAGTAACATCTTTTTTATTAAATGCTTTTACAGCATTCTTTTTTTTAATAAGTAAAATTCTATGTTGCCCAATTACTAAAGAGTAGGCTTGATTTATTCGGTGAGATTCACTCATGATTTATTAAATAAAAAATTCTTAAAATAGTAAACAATATTTTTACTAGAATTCCTCATTGAAAATTAGAAACTTCTTCGTACCGTTAACTTTATAAAAACATATGTATCTTTTAATAATTGGTGAGTAATATATATATACTCTTAGACAGAAACAAAAAACTTCAAATTTAATTAAGTTCTAGAAGAAGAACTAATCTTATAGTCAGCTCAAAATATTCAAGTTTGTGGGATACTTGGTGTTACTAGAAAATAAAAAATTCTAATTAAATAAAATAATGAACACAAAAGATTATCCACTTTGTCAAATTCCATATATACAGTTTCCTTTCTGGGCTTTCATAACAGCCCGTTAGTACTAAAACAGACATGGGTCGACCTCGACCCAAACAAGACCTTGGTCTTCCAAACAAAGCTATATGCCATGACAAAAAAACTTACACGATCCATCTAAAATTTAATTTTCAATTTTAAGTAACCAAACACAAATCCATTTCGATTAAAAAAACAATTCTGACTCAAGTTATTCCTTGAAATTTAGACATGTTGAACAATTAGTATTTTCCATACAAAATTTACACTGAACTTTTTGGTCTTCAGTTTTAAGGGAATCCAGTTATCTAAAAAAAAAGGGAATCCAACATCAACAACCTAAGCATATACCTTACATTAATTTTTTTTTCTCAGATTATCCCACGTGTTTTCTTTTCTACAAAACAGATTACTCCCGGTTTTAAAATGTGTTAATCTTTTTCACAATAAAGTTTTAGTTTTTCATTTTATAGGGTTGGCAAATCATTAGATGAAACATTACTCCACTACATAGATTAAAGAGATCAAGAAATGTTTATTTTGTTTTTTTTTTTACCAAAACTGACAAAATGTTTATATTCTGTGTATTTTAACGCAAGATCATTTAATTAAGTGTATTTGTATGTTTTATAACGATTCTATTTAATAAAATTTTAAATCACTGTTTAATTAATTTAAATGAAACATTTAACAGGAGAGAATTTTCGTTTAACTAATGTTCACATCAAGTTATTCTTTTCCCCTTCCGAATATAGTTGGGGGAAAAACCATTACAGTATCAGCTTTTAGTTAAAAAAATCATACTTGTTTCCTATAAGCATGCGTGTTTTGTCTATTACATAGTTATCAGCTAATAAAGCAGTTCATATTCATAACATGGTCCATGGGGGCAACAAACAACAAAATACTATTAATATTTTTGAATAGTGTTTAAGTTGATTGGCAGTTGGTGGTTGGCATGATTGAAGCAAACAATGATGCAGTGGTTAAAAAAAGGCAATAAGATTTTGTGCCAGTTATGCAATAATAATAATATATTCATCTGCTTCTATTCATATTAATCATATATAACCATCAGCACCTATGGTGTGTTGATTCATATTAATATCAGAAATTCCTACACAGACAAAGGATTAAACATCAGAATAGATATATAAAGATATATAGAGATGAAATGGCCACATGAAATTTAAATTAAGGTCCCACCAGCCACGTGTTCTGGGAATTAAACAGCACATTATATGGTTTGACATCTTGTGATTTTGTCTTTGCCCTTAACTTTGGACTTTAATTAATATATATCTTCTTATTTTCTTTCTCATAGTAGTTTCGAAAGGAAAAAGAAAATAATCATGTGATGCTTGGCTGTCTTTTATATATTACACGTATTTCTTCGTTCACACGTCCCATTGTTAATAACCTGTAACTTTCCTTCCTTGTTTGTTCTTAAAATACAGACAACATACAACCAAACTATATGGTGTCATATCTTTATCCCGTTTACAATACATTTTAACTTTCACTTTAGTTCTGTAATTACTTATTGTCTTGTTTATTAAATATTATTAACAACGTTAATTAATAAGAGCTTACTAGAACGAGCACATCACCAACATAAAAGAAAACTATATATATACTTCTGCATGCTCCTTTATATAGAAAACTCTTTGAGAAAATTGTTTGGCCCTTCGTATTTGTTTCTTGCATAAGTTGTATTATTTTTTTAAAAAGAATATGTATCCATTTACCTAGAGGTATTATAAGTTTATATAATGATATATTGCACTAACGATGTACAATTACGTATATATGCATCCATTTTTTTTTATATAAATTGAATTATCTGTTAGTAATTATATATTTATTTTTTAATATAGAAAACTAGCTAATATATATATATATATATATATATATATATATATTATCACGAATACAAAATATAGACAAATGATATTTATTTTAAAAGAGTTTTTTAGATAAAAGTATATTAATAAAATTAAGTCCGTGGTGAATATTTTTTTCTATTAATATGCGAAGGCTTCCTTTAATTTTATCTACTACATATGCACTATGCATTTGTCAATAATCTTTAGCAATGTAATACACCAATACTTCGTTTTGATTACTACATAAAAAGTCATTTTACCTTAACATTTACTCGTTTGGACTTACACATCTAAAATATTTTAATGTTATACATAATGATAGTAAATTGTTGCACGTAATAATTTATTTCAAAATATGTGTCATTTAAATTTTAAACATAAAGATTAATAATAAATATTTATTAAATTTTATTTTTTTAAATACTTAAATTTATTATTTTATTAATTTTTCTTATTTTTTAAAACAAAACTATTACTATTTTGAAAAAAAATTACTTTTTATAGAGTAAATGGTAAATAAGAATTATGTTTTTAAAAGTAAAAATTGTGTTTAAGACGATACTCCATATATTTTGAAACAAATAATATATTAATAATAATGAAAAGACATTGAAAGTTAAAGTCACGATTATATATTATTCGCTATCATAAAAGTTATGATTCATACTGTTGTTAGACTTGGCATATTGTGTGTTGTTTGAAGTTATAATTTGTAACTCACAATAATTAATAAATATAAATAAATAAATGATAAATGTAAAGAAGAAGGGAAGAAAAGAATAAAGGCAATAACTGGGCTGATAGGGCGATGGTTCCTTTTGACTTTCCACTTCTATTATATTACGCGTTACTGCCTTACTAGTCGACACAAAAAAAAAAAAACACGTAATCCCATTCACATCTGATTTTATTTTAAGAAGACATTAATAAATTAAGCTTATCCAGCATATGAAGCTATGTATCGTAAAGTTTTAACATATATCTTATTTAAAAGGAAAAAAACTTAAATATAGCTCCACCATAAGTACTGTTGTTGATGTTATTCTCTAATCAAATTTACAGTTTTATTTTTATAATGCACAATAACATTTAAATGATTCATTTATTTCACATAATATCTCCAAATTTAATTGGAGAACAATATGGATAATATTTACGATATTTTTTTGTGAAGATAGTATATATGGTATTGTATCTAAGTTTTAATTATTTTAGGGTAAATTATCTCATCTATTATAATATATTTTCTCAATTTACTCTTTATGCTTTTTATTATTGATTTTTTTTTAAGTTTGAACCGGAGAAAAATATTATAAACAACGAAAAAAAATGAGATTAGTAAGTATATCAAAACAAGACATAAGATTTGTTATGTTAAAAAAAAAAAAAACATAAGATTTGTGTGTCATAGATGTCATTTTCTTTTTCTTGCAATTTTTCAATATTAAGGATAACAATTGTTATCGTTATTTAAGAATCTTAATGGAGATTATCTTGTTTTACAATAATTGGAACATATTATTGAAGGATATCCAGTTATCCACCTCTCAGGATCCATATAAAACTTATACATCGATGCATGGGGAGAGTTTAAGAATGAAAATCAAGAAAAATGTGATGAAAATCCAGAAAGGGGCCAAATAGAGTCCATCCAACTCATAATTGTGTCATCTCTACTCAAGTAATTAACTTTAATCACCAGAGTTTATTTGTGGGTTAAACAATGACGTCCCAACCATACATTTTCTAATTCAATGCATTTCTTTTACCACCTTTAGCTTCTTGCATCTTGACGTTCATCATTTTAATTTAACAATAAAATTAAACCCAAAGTTTCACAACGGAGGCTGGGAAAACAAATACTATTAAAATTAAAAATCCTATTACATATAATTTTATTTTTTTGGGTAAGCCAAATGAAATATATTACATATATATTCGACATTGACCATATTAGGCTGTTAGCATGCAATTGCAATTGACCTTAGATGCAAGTAGGACGTCATTCAAATAGACGTTTATACTTTTACTTGCTCCAACCACTTATTAATATTCCCACTTGCGACTATATTAAAAAATTGACCCAACTTTAATACAACCATTCAATTCAATTCCGCCCCCGCGTTACAGCGTAAATTCGCAAACACAGCATGTTCCACGGATGAACAATTCAAATCATGGGAAGAAACTCTGAGGGAAGATATATGAAAAAAGTTTAATGGGTATGAATTGTTTAGCATGATTTTTTCTTTTTACATTATCAATTACTTAAATATTATTTTAATATGATTTTTTTGTTAATTATTTATGATTGAATGACCGTAGAAGAATATTTTATAATATTAGTGTATATTTTAATTTCTTAAAAATCCTTTACATTATTAGTGGTATATACACTATTTACTTATAAAAATTATCAAAAAGATGAAATTTTGTATTAAAAAAAGAAGAAATAAAATAATTGAAAATTTTCAATATGAAATATAAAATAATATATAAAAGCAGAATTTTTTCACATTAAAAAGGAGAAAAAAAATACCATATATAATATATAGCTGAATTTCCATAACAAAATAAATAAATAATATATAACGGAATATATATTCGAAGATATCCATGTGTTAAATGTGCCATGTGCAAAATATATTGTGGCCGTAACAATGTTTATAGTAAGTTCTCTTTAGGTAGTGTAGAGACAAATAATAGAGTAAGCCGGAATTATATGTCAAAATATTATTTTTAAGAATCTAATTAAAACGTAAGCAATTTTTCCATATTATTTTTTATCATAAACTGCAATAAATGATAAAATTATTTAATATTTATATTAATTATTTTGAAATTTATATTTAAAGTAGTTTATATGAATTAAGTATATGAAAATCTTTCTAATATTAATATTTTTTTATGGATTCCAATATTAATTTATGAAAATTAAATTCTATTTTTCGTATATTTACACTAAAAATAATGACAAGCTTTTTTTTTTCATCAACTACTCCCAACAATTCAATGCGTTTATTATTTTTATTATTATTTTAAACAAAACTCCCAACCCATTGATTGGTTCGACTAGTGTGTATCACTAATACATGCAACGATACAATTAAATATCTGAACAAATTAGAATAAAAAAAATATCTAAACAAATTTGGTCTCTGCGCGAGGAGATAGGCCGAAATTTTGTAAAAAGTCAGAGATAAAAAGATATCTAAAATAAAAAATATATAAACCCAATAATTGACTATTAGTAAAGTTTTACAATGAGAAAGAAGAGTAATTGAAAATTTAATTTATGGTTAATTAAGTTTTTATTACTTAAATTTATGGGATTTTGAATATTTGGTTTCTAAATTATATTTTTAAAAAAATTTGATTTCTAAATTATTTTTTAAAGAAAAATGACCACTAAAAAATTTATCATTATTAAGAATAATCTCTCTCATTAATAATGTTTATTAAATATTGAGTTGTTTAATTTATACAACTTAAAACTTAATTAATCCTCAAATTTATGGTAATATTTGGAAGTAATAAAAAAGAAAGAATGCAAGAAAAGTAAAAAGAGAAAGAAAGAAGAGGCAGTGTCCCTATCTGATCTCAACATCAGTTTTAGCCTGTATGTATGTAGTCCATCCTCTTGACTCTCTCTTCTTCTCTTTGCTTCTCTTCTTTCTCTCTCTCAACAATGGCTCATCTCTTCAGAGACCTCTCATTGGGCCACTCCAAGAGAGACTCCACGCCGCCGCTGCCGCCACCGCCGATAATGCCTCCCAAGCCCGCCGCCGTCACCGCCGCCGACGACCTTCCCTCTCCGCTCGGCCAACTCTCCGCCAGTCTCTCCGATTCCGACCTCGCGCTAACGGCGTACGAGATCTTCGTCGCCGCGTGCCGCACCTCCTCCGGCAAGCCTCTCAGTTCCGCTGCCAACCACTCCTCCACCAATTCGCCGAGTCAGAACTCTCCGAACTCGCCCGCGCTCCAGCGATCCATAACCTCCACAGCCGCCAGCAAGGTCAAGAAGGCCTTCGGTCTGAAATCTCCCGGTTCGGCCTCCAGAAAGAGCCCTGGCTCCGGTTCGGGCCAGGGAAAGCCCAAGCGCCCTCTCACCGTCGGCGAACTCATGCGCAACCAGATGAGGGTTTCCGAAGCCATGGATTCGCGCGTTCGACGCGCGCTGCTCAGGATTTCCGCTGGCCAGGTCGTTACACTCTTCGCTTAAACCACTCCTCACGTTTTTCGCACGTGCTGCAATGCATGTTGCGAGTGACGCTTGATCTCGCCCTGCCAGCTTTTTTCTTTGAGTTTTACTTGCTTATCGCTTTTCGCTGAGGTTTTAAATTCGAGGTTTTGTCAGAATCCTTGATATTGCAAGAAATTGCGGATAAACGCGGCCGCAATGGATGCGGTCGCTGAGAGTTCAAAATCCTTTGATCTGCTATTGGATTATCTCAATTTCTCACGTGATTGTTACTTTGATCTAAATATAACTAACAACTTGTTTAAATAACAACCTCCACGAAGTGCTCGTTAACTTGTTAATTATTGCGTGTGTGAATTGCTCAATTGTGTGCGTGTCATTGAAGTTTAATTGAGTGTTTATTATTGCAGGTTGGAAGAAGGATTGAGTCTGTGGTGGTTCCGCTTGAGTTGTTGCAGCAGCTCAAGGCTTCGGATTTTACTGATCAGCAAGAGTACGATGACTGGCAGAAGAGGACCTTGAAGGTTCTGGAAGCTGGTTTGATTTTGCATCCTCACATGCCGTTGGATAAGTCCAATTCCGCTGTGCAGCGTCTGCGGCAGATTGTTCATGCTGCATTGGATAAGCCTATAGAAACCGGGAAGAATACTGAGTCTATGCAGGTTCTTCGTAGTGCTGTTATGTCTCTTGCGAATAGGTCATATGACGGGTCTTATGTTGATTCGTGCCACTGGGCGGATGGGATTCCTCTGAATCTGCGGCTTTATGAAATGCTTCTGCAATCCTGCTTTGATGCTAATGATGAATCATCGATTATTGAGGAATTTGATGAGCTAATGGAACAAATCAAGAAGACCTGGGGAATCCTTGGATTGAATCAGACGCTGCATAATCTCTGTTTCACTTGGGTTTTGTTTCACCGGTTTGTCGTGACTGGCCAGCTGGACTTGGACTTGCTGTCTGCTGCTGACGGCCAGCTGGCGGAAGTTGCGAAAGATGCAAAGACAACAAAAGATGCAGAATATTCCAAAGTTTTGAGTTCTACATTGACTTCAATTATGGGGTGGGCTGAGAAAAGGCTCCTTGCTTATCACGAAACTTTTGACCGGGGAAATGTTGAAACCATGCAGGGCATTGTCTCTTTAGGGGTAGCAGCAGCTAAGATTTTGGTTGAAGATATATCCAATGAGTATCGCCGGAGGAGAAAAAATGAAGTCAATGTGGCACGTGAAAGAATTGAAACTTACATCAGGTCATCACTGCGTACTGCTTTTGCCCAGGCAAGTTCTTTCTGTTTTCCATTGGCTTTTCCATTTAGTAAAAGGTGATATAGACTTGAGGTTTATCATCTACTGGGGTTGCAATAGTGCTTGAAGAGGGAGATTTGGATTCCATTTGGGG
>NC_016091.4:7133909-7150308 GCF_000004515.6 Glycine max
GGGGGGGGGGGGGGGTGTAAAATATAACTCACAGGTTGGTTGTGTTTGACAATATAATGCGTGCACGTTTTTTACTTATTAAATCAATGTGAAAATATATTGCCATACAATCTACAATTCTAGGTGATTGCGTGTAAGTGAGAAAACTAGACATATCATATTCAAAATGCTAATTAAATATACAAGGCTTATAAGGAATGGAAGCTAGGATGTTCATATAAAGTTAATGGATAGTTTAATTTTCATGTTAAATTCTTTATCGATCTGCCTCTCTGTTATATTTTGATAGATATGCATGTGCTGAAATATAATTGTTTTGCGGCTGCGTAGATAATGGAGAAAGCTGACTCCAGCAGGAGAGCGTCCAAAAATCAGCCAAATGCTCTTCCTGGCCTTGTCATCCTTGCAAAGGATGTAGGTAGCCTGGCAGTCAATGAAAAGCAAGTGTTCAGTCCAATACTTAAGAGATGGCATCCTTTGGCAGCAGGTCTTGCTGTGGCCACCCTTCATGCATGCTATGGAAACGAATTGAAGCAATTCATATCAGGAATCACAGAATTGACACCTGATGCTGTTCAAGTTTTGAGAGCCGCAGATCAGTTGGAGAAAGACCTTGTGCAGATAGCTGTTGAGGATTCAGTGGAAAGTGAAGATGGTGGTAAGGCAATTATCCGTGAGATGCCTCCTTACGAGGCTGAAGGTGCAATTGCCAATCTTGTGAAAATATGGATCAAGACTAGAATAGACAGACTGAAGGAATGGGTCGACAGAAATCTGCAGCAAGAGGTTTGCATTCATTATCTTTGCTTTTGTTACCAGTTAATGATTTTCATTGGTACTTCATTACCTATAAGGATTGTCGCTGATGAGTATTTTGATTAAATTAGGTGTGTTGAAGAGCTTTTATGGACATTATGAGCTTTTGAAAATAACTTATGACTCCTAGAAGCTCTCTTAGGAGAGCCACAAGCTTCTTGGTGAAGTTTATCAAAATAAGCTCTTTTTAGTTTATTTCAATAATTTTATGGCCAAATTTATAACATAAGCTATCGTGCGATAGGAACTTATTGAATAAGCACTTAATTAAGTTGTTCGCCCAAACACACCTTCAAACTCAGGAGTTTATAGTCTTTAATCAAGCATCATAAAGTCATTGCTGAACATTTGTAAGTTATGTGTGTGTGTGTGTCTTTACATCATTAGATTCTCTTAATTGATAAGTGATAACATGTTCATAACTATGCATGTGATTAATTTTCATGTGTTCTGACTATATGCATTATTTAAGTACCTTTTCTTGAACTAACTTAGTTTACTGTGATATCCTATCCTAGCTGTGGAGTGCTCAAGCAAATCAGGAAGGATATGCCCCATCTGCTGTTGAAGTTTTGCGAATTATAAATGAAACTTTAGATGCTTTCTTTCAGCTTCCAATACCGATGCATCCTGCATTGCTTCCTGAAGTAATGAATGGTCTTGACAGATGCCTTCAGTACTATGTTATCAAAGCAAAATCTGGCTGCGGTAAATCATGTTGGAATTTTATAGTTGAGTACTTGAGCTCTTATATTTTGCATCTGTAATAACTGTTCTTTGTTCTAATATTCAGGATCACGGAACACATTTCTTCCAACAATGCCTGCGTTGACCAGATGCACTATTGGTTCAAAGTTTCAGGGCTTTGGGAAGAAAAAGGATAAATCTCCAAATCCTCAGAAGAGAAATCCTCAGGTTGCAACAAATGGGGATAGCTCCTCGGGAATACCCCAACTCTGTGTTCGCATAAATACTTTGCAATGGATCCTGGGTGAATTTGATGTTCTGGAAAAAAGAATAATTACCCTTTTACGGAACTCTGAATCTGCTCATGTAGAAGATTTTTCAAATGGATTAGCAAAGAAGTTTGAACTATCTCCAGCTGCATGTCTTGAAGGAATTCAGCAACTCTGTGAAGCTGCAGCATATAGAATTGTCTTCCATGATCTAAGCCAGGTATTATGGGATGGTTTATATGTTGGGGATCCAGCATCTTCAAGGATTGAGCCATTTCTTCAGGAACTTGAGCGGAAGTTAATGTTCATTTCAGATACTGTTCATGAAAGAATTCGCACACGAATTATTACTGAAATAATGAGAGCTTCCTTTGATGGATTCTTGCTTGTATTGCTTGCTGGAGGTCCCTCACGTTCTTTTACCCGGAAGGACTCTCAGATCATAGAGGATGATTTCAAGTTTCTCAAGGAGTTGTTTTGGGCAAATGGGGATGGTTTGCCTTCTGAATTAATAGATAAATTTTCAACTACTGCAAGGTCTATCCTTCCCCTTTTCAGAACTGACACAGAGACCCTCATTGAGCAGTTCAAACGGTTGACCATGGAGACATATAAATCCTCTGCCAGGTCCAAACTCCCATTACCTCCAACTTCTGGACAGTGGAATCCATCAGAACCAAACACATTGTTACGTGTTTTGTGCTATAGAAATGATGAATCAGCTTCTAAGTTTCTGAAGAAGGCATATGATCTGCCTAAGAAACTTTAACAACCTTGAGAACCAGTTAATGGAATGGCAAACTGTGATGTACTGGGAGTGGGAGATGCATTCTGTTTAATTTGTCTGGTTCTGCTGGTATATAGTACAACGTTGTCCAGCAGGTAATTTATGTGAATTGTTGAGCAAGATTTACGTCAGGATGCGACCATCCTGTAAGACATCGGGAATATTGGCCAGAGGCTTAGTGCTACCGCCGTGTTCTCCAAGTCCGAAGTTAGGCAGCATAAATCTTGGCCATGATTATGGCTGACTTATTTGCGAAGGTAGTTGAATATTCTTTCTGATTCATTAATTATTGGATGATTAGAGATATCTCACGGTGGTTTATTCTGTGTTTAGCTTAAGTTTTCCTTTTACCTTCTGAGGCTGCCCTCTCTCTCTATATATAGTATGAAAATGGCATCTATGTTCTCATTATTCTTTTGTTAAATTCCTTTGGATTGGGTTGTCCCTTTTACTAGTATGAAATGCAGGCGGTGTATAATAGCCTATTTGTTGATTGGAAGTTTCTGCAACTATTTCTTAGTATGAATGAAAAGGCCGGCATTGATTGTAAGCTGAGATTTAACATTGTACATATGCTAATTCAGCACTTTTTTATGTTATACATGTCCCTCTTTAGTTAGACATGTTTGGCTTTTGGACTTATCTTAACGAAGTTTCTGGTCGGGATTGTTGGGTTGTGCCATGTGTGGACAGCTAAAACACCTTTAGCTACTTGATTTTGGAAAACGCAAAGACTGAGTATACATTATCTTAGTGGGGCCGGAATAATTGATTGCTCTTATTGTACTTCCTATAATTGAAATCGTTGCAAACTTTTTTTATTTTTTATTTTAGTGACCCATCATGCTTTGTGATCTGCTGACTGTTGTCTTCTTAAATACAGGGAGGAAAAAAAAATCAAAATATGAAAGTAGTAGCGAAAGTTGCATCAATGCCTCTATGGTAGAGTAATTTTTGGAAAGGAAAATAAACAATTTTCTTGAGAATTTATAGACACTAGTACAAAAATTTCAGTTAAAAAAATGTGGGTGACAAATAAGTTAAATGTAGAAGTGGAAAACAAAATATTACATTTTATAGTGTGAAAGTATGTATTGCAGATCACTTTTCATTTACACTATATACTCCTTTCTGGTTTGAGAAAAGTGAAAATGAAATGTGCTATAATGCATTTTTCTTTTCGTTTTATTACAAAGTACTTAAGAAACTAAGAATGTAATAAAATTGATACGCAAATAAGCGCTGTGTACTTTGTAAAGGAATTAGGGTGAGGTTTGGATGGGAGAATTCTAATACTGACAATGTGCTATCGGATTGAACGATTGCAAAATAAAATGATCAAATAAAAAATAAATGGGCATACCAATGGTGCAAAATGGAATGATCAAATAGCTCGTTGGTTTTTATCCGAGATCCTTTTGTTCGGAATGGGATGCATTTTGTTTTTATTTATACATACTATTTTTTCACCTCTGAAGATTGGAGACACTCTTGTACAATTTCCTTGATCCTTCTCTTCATTAGTTCATCTTTCACTCCAGTAAGCATGTCACGGTAAAACATTTCCAACCTAATCAGCTTCCTTTGATCTGCTGCCTCCAACATACTCTCCCATTCTTTTGCAATGTCAAATGAACCTGAATTCCGCAATGAAACAGGGATATCTTGTTCATCAAAAGGTTTTCCAAAAATAGAACCATGAAGTATACTAGCATATTTTTCCATTATAGATAGCTTTGTTTGAAGCAGCTTCAGCTCATTCAATGCTGAAGATAATTTCTCTTCTGTTTCTGTTGCCAATTCAGTCTCCTTTTCTCTAGCCTTATCTTGCTCACCGGAGCTTTTTACTTCCTCTTCCTCAGAATCCTCCATTGTAGAAGGCCATAGCACAGCTGTAGGAGTGTAACAATCAAACCCTTTACCATCTCCAAGAACTCCACTCCTTCCCCTACCCCAAGACCACATTCTATATCCCTTTCGTGCAACAATAACAGTATGTGCGGCCCCACATGCAACTTTAACTGGATCTGGAAATTTAAGTTGATGGGGCTGGCATGACATGAGACGGGGAGAGAGGGCATCGCCCGAATCTGTTCCAGCACGACTAGCATCAGGGCATAAGCCAAGGCCCTTCTCCATTCCCCATGACCACACATCCCCATCTGAGGAAACAACACTAGTATGAAACAAACCACAGTCAACACAGATAAGTGATACATTTTGTGGCAATTCTTTAACAGGTGTAGGAAATAATGTGCTTTGTGTAGTTCCATGCCCAAGCTGGCCATTATCCCCAAGGCCAAAGGTCCAGCATGTGCTTTCTACTGTGTCACTAGGTTTCTTTTTACGAGTGAGCAAAGCAGTGTGAAAGGCACCACATGCTACCTCATAAGGGGACTCCTCGTCAAATGTTCTAACAACTTCCGGATGCAGTCTGCTCTCTCGATCCCCCAAGCCTAATTGGCCACGGCTGTTATAACCCCAAGAGTAGCACACTAGATCTTCACCATTGTATGTCTCTCCAGCACTAACCAGAGCTACAACATGCTCATTTCCACATGCAACCTTGACAACAGTGTGGCCCTGAAAATCCCAAACTGGAGTTGGAGTGAAACTGCTTACAAGTGCTAACCCACCTTCTTTGCTTTGTCGTGGGCAGTTTCCCCACATCCACAGGGTCCCATGGTTATCAATAGCTAGAGACATCATTCCTCCAGCTTTGACAGCACATATCTGAGAAAGTTGAACAGGTGAAGCAACATCAATGATGAAGTCACCTTGGTTAATGTTTTACATTAAAAAAAATAATGCAATTCTGTTATACCTTAAGTGGTGTTTTACTTTCTGCTTCAGACACACCCGATGAAGAAGAATCAGGGGGATGCAATTCAAGAAACTTGTTCAGTATGCGGGGCACTAGAGAATTGTCTCCAACAGCATATTCATTGTCATGTGATTCCTCTCCATTTATACCAAGTTGACCATCCATACAGTAGTCAAGGATACAGATGCTAGTACATAATATAAATTCAACAAACTTCTAGAAAAAACAAGTAATATCTGCAACTGAGATCCACCGAGGGACTCCAAGCATATTAAGGATACAGAAATTGTAACCCCAACACCAAACAGCTCCGTCTTCTGTCAACACACAGACTGAAGAATTAGATGGGGGAATGACCTTCAAATTCAAATCAGATGAATCAGCCTAAGTTTACATTAGTAACCAATACTCATGGTGTTTCAT
This sequence comes from Glycine max, assembly GCF_000004515.6. Taxonomy (NCBI): domain Eukaryota; kingdom Viridiplantae; phylum Streptophyta; class Magnoliopsida; order Fabales; family Fabaceae; genus Glycine; species Glycine max. The sequence continues at coordinate 7,139,716 of NC_016091.4, forward strand.
ATCTGTTTGACAAATCTAAATGCATGCATATACTAATGACTCTTATAAAAGTTTAGTAACAAGGTTAACAATAATTAGGACATTTGGTTAACAATAATTGCATGTTTGGATCCGCATCAATTTCGTTCAAAAACCAAGTCTAATTTGCATTTGATGGTAAAAGCTAATACTATTATTGAGCAAGTTTTTGCTTGTGAACATGAAACCAAACAGGAATTAATGTTTTGTATATTAAATTTATCAAGCACAAAGTTCAGATATGAACAAAACTTAGATACATTTCCATATGTAATTTTGGTATTGTTACCCAATTAGACTTGGAAATTTATCTCAGTAATTTATGTTGACTGACATTTAATGCAAACATTTATTATACAGATTATTGAAGAGAAACTCTAATTTTGATGAGAGTATAACACTAAAAGCACCCAAAGAACTGCACTTAATTTTGTTTCCATTGGATATTTGGGGGGCTTTTGGTAGACGGAAAGTATTTCCTTTCCCAGGAATCTGTTTTAGCTCACTTTCCCACAAAATCATTCACAAGGAGGGGGCAAGAATCCAACTTTCTGGAGTGGAAGAAAAATTTTAGTTACATATTTTACATGAATCTTTAATTCTCAGAAAACATATTAAGACTAACCAAACATATTTTACACATTCTCAGGAATCATGATTCCCAGAAATCGACTTTCCCGGAAATGATAAAACTTTCCCCCTACCAAACGCCCGCTTACTGAAAAAAGGGAAATTGGAAGGTGTGAAGTATGAAGGGTTAGATAACCTGCTAGAGCAAGACTGTGATAAGCACCGGCAGCAATTCCCACTATTTTGAAAGTGCCTTCTGTTCCGTTTGGATTTGGGTATCCAAAGTTGAGTTGTACTGGTAAAAGCTCGTCCTTTTCTGCCCCAGTCCCGAGCCGTCCAAACATTCCCTTGCCCCAACAGTAAACACTGCCATCCCCTGCACACCACAAAAAAAAAAACAATTGAAATTTGAGATTTCAAATTCAATTTTGCATTCACAGAAAATTGAATTGGGTTTACCAGTAAGAAGGAGAGTGTGTGCTTCCCCCGCAGCCACGTCAACCACCTTACGCGACACCTGGCCGGACTTCACAATCTTCCCGCCGGCGTCTTCCATTGCTCCCGACCACAACACACGCTCTGTTTATCGCAACACAAGTGATGCCAATTCAATTCAATACGAGACAAGGGAAAAACAAAAAGATTTGTTTTTAATAATAATAAAAAAAACTAAATTGTAATTTTTATTTTTTTCTAAAATCTTAAATTCACGATTTTAATAATTTTTGTCTTTTCTTAGGTTAATCATTCAAAATTAAATATTAACTTTGATGTATTCTTGACTTTTTATTTAAGATAAAAATAATAAATCACTAGACATTACTTAATTTTATAATGGTCATACTCCACTTGCTCTCTGCTTAATATTTAATTTTATACATATTTATTTTTATTATAAATTTTATTTTAATATAAATTAATAAATTATTATATCTAATTTTTTTTAATTTTATTGTAATTTTAATAATAAAAAAATACATAAACTAATATATAGGTTATTTTAAAAAATTAATGTGTACATGTTACGTAAATTTAATATAATATTTAAATATTAAAAATTTATAACTTATTATAATTTAAATTAAAAAATTGTATTATTTATATATAAAAATAAACTTACATAATTTTTATAAATTAGATCAAATAATTTATATATTAATTTATGTAATTATGTTGATTTATATAATTGGTATTAAAAAGCTTATTTAAATATTTTTTATAGACCGATTAAGATGGTGGATTTGAAATTCTATGAAGATCAAAATTATAATTTACCCTAAAATAATACTAAAACTCTTTAAAAAACTTTATATAAATTAGTCACGTATAATCTTATAATTTAAATTATTTTTCATTTAGTCTTATAGAGTTTACCAAATGCTTGTTGAATATATGAAAAATTATATACTAGAAAATTGTCTCACAAATTGAATAATGATTTGACTTAAATTTTAAAATTAAAAAAATTAATCTAAATTTTAAAATTAAAAAATTATTAAAAAAAACATGTAAATGCATTTTGAAAAAACTTTTCATTTTTTTTCTTGTCATTAAGTATGGGTTTAATTGAGCTTAATTAAAACATATTATTATTATTATTGGTTAATTTTTTTTGTTCTTGCAAAAATGAATAGATTTTAATTTTAATTAATGTTTGTAGAAGTTTTTTATTTTATTTTTAACTTCTAAAATTTAAAGTCAATACTTTTTTATCTTGGCATCACATGACATTTTTTAGGGCTTAAATATATATTTTTATTTTGATTCTTGTAAGTTTATTTTTCTAATTTTAATCTTTATAAATGTGTGTTTTTTTAATATTAATTCTGGTAAGATATTTTTATTTCATGTAAGTTTACATTGTTGATATTTTTGGTTCCTGTGATACATAAACTTTATTTTTCAATAAAAGCCATCATTTAGTTATTTTTAAAATTTAGATTTTGATCTACTTAAAAAGAAGTAATATTTAAATTTTATTTTATGATTAAAAATGGTTCAAAAACGTAAAAAGAAATTTATGAAATAAAGTCCTTTTTAAAATAATATGCACTTATTTTTACAAGTCTTAATCTTTCAATCAATTCTATTTATTCAAAAAGTGTATAAATCTTCGGCTCCCTCGAAACAGCCATAGAATTAACTTTGAAACCTTTTCTGTTTGTAGAAAACGACACGAATGAAACTTTTCTGCTTGTTGCAGATTAATCATGAGCATATTCGCGCGGTTAAATCCACGTTATAAAAATTTAGCTCAAGCATAGCCCATTCAAGTGATGCAACAAAGTTTGCGTTGCACCGCTCATGCTGCAGATATGAGATAATTATACTTGCTAAAAGTAAAAGGTTTAAGGAACCATGCCACAATAAATGTGGCAACAAAACAAGTACCACCACTACAGACACAGCACAAATGTTCATTGTCTTCTGACTATTTGCAACGTAAACCGTTTCTGGACCCCTTCTTTACACACACACGAAACATTTAGTTATAACTTTGATTTTGATTCTTCAGCACATGAAACTTAACAAGTGCAGACATCAGGTTGTTCCACATCATCTTCGCCAACATAAGCAGACAGGTTCAGATACTCATCTTGCTCCACCCTATCCCTCCACCTTGCTCTACAAATAACACAGCTAGCACTTCTTCCCTTGGTCCTCTTCCACTTCATCAAGCACTCTTCATGAATTGGGTTACGGCATGTTCCACATGCCACCAGGTTTTGCTCCTTCCCCATTTCCTCAAGGCAAACCGGGCACGTGGCACCCTCCTCCATCTCTATCTTTGTCTCTGTTGACCCTCCACTAAAGAAAAGCTGGTGAAACCTCTGCCTCAGGGTGCCCCCGCCACCGCCTCCGGCAATGTGGGTGTTCCGAGGAGGCGTTGGAGCTGGCAGGGACGAGGGGTCCTCCTCCTCAGACACACATCATCGAGGGACACGCCTAAAACTCGAATTAAGACGAAGAGGATGTGCTTGCATGGGGTTGTACGGTCAGGGCAGGTGCATGAGGGTGAGGAGGATAGGGTCACCGTGTACACGTTTCCGGTGGCGCCTAATATGAAGAAGGTGGAGCCGGAACGGTGGAGGAGGCGCAGGCGGTGGCGGAGGGCGCGAACTATTCGGTCTGAGATGGGTTGGCTTGGTTTGAAACGAGGGTGGTGATGGTAATGGTATGGAGAATTGGAATTGGAGGCACGGGATTCCATTGTTCCAAATGGAAATGGAGGGAATTAAGGTTGTTGGGGTGGTAGTTGGTAGTTGAATAAGAATTTAGGATAAAGGAGAATATGTTGATGGTTGAGGGATATGGCTGTGATTCCTTGTGTAGTTTTGGGGGACACGTGAAGGAATAAGAATGAATGATGGCCAGGGAACTTTTGTAAGGTGTACAATTCCAAACCTTTACTTGCCAACTTCCCTTTTATCCCTGGAATGGTGGTAAACCATGCAGCACGCTTTAGCAATAGACTCTAAAACCTGTAAGTCATTCCTACATTGCACACTTTGTTATTTGAGTAATGATAAATATAATTGGAACAAGAGAGATAGAGAGAAAAAATAATGTGAGTAGTGACACATGATATGATAAAAAAAATGAGGAGAAAATAGGTATATGTTAAGTATTTTCCTTCTTTTTTGCTGCATCCTGTCCCAATCATGGCTTTATTATCTATTTTTGGTTATGTTTTACACTACATACACTAGGAATTTTGGATGAGATATTTTTATGACAAACTAGGAAGTACTGTACCATGCGTTATGGATGCAATGGTAAAATGAATATATGGAATTATGGATAGTTTCGAGATTAGGAGTTAAAATTGGAAATTTCTACCATAAATATTGACTTGTTATGAGGAGTTCTTATGCACTTTGGGTTAAAGTATACGAACAGATTGAGATACTTGCGCACTAATAAATAAACACAACAGTAAAACGTCTTAATATCCTCACGATAGAATATTTTTCCTTCCTCGTCCCTAAACTCTCTTGTGGATATCACTGCAATGACGAAGTCTTCCTTAATCCTAACATAATAATCTAATAAAAATGACATGAATGATATCGAAGAGTTAGCTTATGCAAAAGCTACCAAAGAACCCATTTCAAACCATGATAGTTATTAGTTCTCAAGCATATAAAATTGCTTAATGAATTATACATCAAATATCAAGAATAGAGATCAAAATAAATTGAAGATAAGTAATGTAGGCAAAGATTTTCAGTCTTAAGGCTTGAGACCTTACAGTCTGAGAATCGTAGATTAGAGGCCCAAGTCGCTGATCATGCACAAGTGCTGTCTGAGCGTGAGACTGTAAAAACAGCAGTAATATTTTGGAAGGAAAAGATTATGCATGAAGCTGAACAGAACAGAGAGCATATCATGGATCTTAAGCAAAAAGTTGCCAAGTTGCAAGATCACGAAAGCAAATCTGCTGCTAGTGGTGATCAAGATATTTAAATAAGCCTAAAAAGGCAAAAGCATCTTGAGTATGAGGCAGAACAGTTAACGAAATGTAATACTACGAGACTGCAGATTAACAATTCTGACTTAGCTCGAAGATTGGATTCTACTCAGATACTATCATGTATCAAATACTATTCTAGAAGACTTAAGTAATAAGATTACTTATAAACAATCCACTGGCTCAGTCATTGTTTCATAAACTTCAACACAATTACATATAATTACACAAGTAAAAAGAAAATACACATAAAAGGGATCGGCGAGATGCCGATACCAAAAATCAAGAATATCATCACGACCCTTTGTTCCCCAATCCCCTACTCTAGGGACATTATTTCGACATAACAATTCTTCAGCTTTGCTACCAAAAATTGCAACACTGCACTTCTCCTTTTATATACATATATATAACTATGAAAATTGAAAAACAAAGCCGGTAACAACGGACAAAACAAGAAAATTATATAAAAATATAATTTAGAACATGTTTCATTACTCTATTCTTAGTTTTAAAAACTGTCTACTAAAATAATTTTAGACCAGTGAATAATCAATTTCTCATCCAAAATCCATAGGTTTTGAAAATTATTTCTAGAAAACAAGGTTGTATTTTTGGTCTCCTTAATTGTTTTCAATTTCGAATTTAGTCCCCCTTTAAATTTAGTCAGTCAATCATGTCAAATCTTATAAATATGATCTCCAAGTTCAGATTTAAACGTTAAAAAAAAAGTTGAGTGTCATATTCTGATTGAATAATGAACAAAAAAATGTTAGAGTTGACTCTTCGACACACCTTTTCATATTCAATCAAAATGTGATACGTGACAGTCAATTTTTTTTTATTGTATAGTCAGTGTTCCAATCTGGACTTGTAGATCACATTCATAGGATTTGATATAATTGAGGGACTAAATTCGTAAATAAATTTAAAGGGGAGCTAAAATCAAAATTAGAGACTAACTAGTAATAAAAATACAATTTTACCTTTCTAAAACAAATGTTTTGAAACCAAAATAGCAGAGCAAATGAGAGATGTTTTCACATTTTCTTCTTCTATTTTTGCCTTGTTTAAACAACATTGGAAATAGACATCAAACACACCCTTTATTTGACCATAGACGAAACAAAAGGCAAAAAAAAAAAAAGCATTACAGAATAGCATTATTAGCAACAAAGAAGGTGGTTTTGCATATTTTTCTCATATTCGCTGAACGTGAAACCTTGTATTCTTGCAACCTAACTTATGAAGAACTTTGCTTCCTGAGTAACCGATACCAAATGAATAGTGGTTGCACGCCATTAAAAGAAAAAGAAAAAAAAGGATTATAAAAACTGCATAAAATATACACACACCACAAACTGAAGAAGAACTTGGCCAATAGAACCAAAACAGGAAAATAAAAATAAGATTGAGAAAGCGACTCACAGGTAGCCATGGAAGAACGGAGTGCTTAACAGAGTCACTCACTCGGACGGAGAAGGGAATGGCGCCATAGAGAGTTTTTGTTTGGTTGGGATATTATATGAAAAATGGAGAAATTATAGATAGCAGTTCATTGCGTAGTTATTATAATATATATGACCTATAAAAAAAATAAAGTGTAAATGATGATAACAAATTATTACAACCAAAAAAATAATTATTATACAAGAAAGTAAAAACATAAAAATGTAATAAAAGAAAGAGAAATACAAATAACAAAAGTGAAAGATGGATGAAAAAGAAAAGAGAACCACGTGCAAGGTTAAAAACAACATGTGTTTATGATTGGTAGCAAAATTTTGGGTAGTTCATAATCAAAAAGAAATGTGAGCAGTTGGGTGAGTGATTAAATAAATCGTGAAACATGAAAAAAAAAATTCAAAAAATAAAATAAAATAATATTGGATAACTTCTATAAAGAGAGGGTGAATAGAAGTGAGAAAAAAAGTTTTCCAAAAAAAGGTGGAGAAAAAATAATAGAAATTTTTAAATGTCTACTGTTGTTCTTTAAAGTTAGATTAGGAGTAAAATAAAATATTATAATGATTTATAATAGTTGAGGATAAAAATGTTCAAGAAAGAAATATGACACTGACTGGGATAATTCCCTTTATAATAGTTATAAAGAAAATAGTTTGAGAGAAAAGAATTCAAAATAAAGATCTAGTTATGAATTGTTATACATAAAAGTGAGTTCTTTGAAAGATATAATAAGAAATTTTAAAATAATTAAAGTGTAAAAATATTTATATAAAAGTGAAGATGAAAAACAATTTTCAAATAGGATATTTTCTTTATCTATTGATATAGATGATATCTAAATTACTATTTATTTTAAACATTACAATACAACATATATGCTTTTTTTTATTACATTATAAATTTTATCATTTACGTATTTTTTTTTATTTTTTTCTCTAAATGTTGAATAAGTTTTTGAATGTTTATAAATTAAAATGTATTGGGATAAAAGTAAAGTTAAATATACGGATAAATCTACCTGTTTAGATATGTAAATGCAAAACTCATAATTCTTATAACTCGTCTAACAAAGTCCTTAATTTAAACGGATTTTGTTTTAATGAGTCTTCAACCGTACAATGCCAGCCGGCCTGGTCCTTAAAAATTAAAAGAAAAAAGAAAAAATGGAAATTTAACCCATATTTTAAACTATTTTAAAAATAATTATCTAAAAAATTAATTAAAAAAGTGACTTAAAAAACTTTTAAAAAATATTTTATTATCATTTTATAATCCAATTAATCACAGGATGTCCGAAAATTATCCTTTATAGATTTTAATTTAATGTTGGCTATTTTAGAATGTATCTAATTTCAAGTAAAATGATCACGATACTTTTATTCTATCAGTTTAATATTTTTATTTTATTTTTATTAATGACAAGAAAAATATTAGTATTTTTTTAATTAAGACCTAAAAATTTCACATTATTTGTGAAGTCAACTATCAAGTTCATTTCATTCACAGGATAAATGAATCAGACTAAAAACTAGTTATTTAAATGAGTTCAAAAAATTAAAATTCAAACATAATGTGGGCTGCTTTATGTAGGCAGCCCGAGAGTCCAAGCATGGATGCCCAACTCTAGATATAAAAGTTACATTAGTTGACTTTCATGTTAACAATTCTCAATTTAATAAGTATTTCCAAATGTATATCTTTTACTCACAATCTCGTATAACCTTTTTTTTTATATATACAGCATCTCGTATAACTTTTCCTTCGCTGTAAATTGGACACTATTAATTAATAATCAAACCGCTTAAACAAACACATACATATGAAAATTCCAATGCAAGTGAAGAAGCCAAACAACAACCTATGACAATAAAGTCCATGATAACATTGTCTAATGATGTAGGTTGAACTAATAATATTTATGGAAATATTTATTTGATTTTAAAGAGAAATTTTTTTATGCGTCTATTCTATTTTTTAATCTTACCATTTAAATAATTTGATATTAAAATCAATTTTTATTGGATTAATTGATTCAATCTAAATGGTTTTTATATAATTGATTTTTTATTTGTTTTATTAGATAGAAATATTTTCTTTTGGTGTTGAGAAATCAATATATCTCTACTTTACCCATCTTACAGATTTTTTACTGAATTTTGTCATCTAAAACATAAAATTTATATAAATTATTAAAATTAGAAAGATTTAATAAACGAAGAATTATATAATATAATACATAAAAAAATAAAAAATATATGCTTAAATATTTTTTTCCTTATAATTTAACATTTTTTATTTTCATCCTACCAATTTTTTTTAATCCCTACAAATTCAAGGTCATTTGCTTTTAGTTTTTCCATTCTAGTTCCATTACAAATATAATGATGTGATTAATAGAATGATATATCATCATGCCATGTCATCATATTAATAATGTTACGATTTAATAAAATAATAATAATAAAGTGCTTGTAGCTAATTTTGAGACTTGGATCTCAAATTTAATTATGTCACACTTAACCATCAAGGCATTTTAGTTATATTATAATGTTGAGATTTTATGTTTCTTTTATTTTCTACCGAATACATGAAAATTTGTTTGTATAAATCAATTGTGAAGTAAATGGACATAGACTTTTGTTGATTTTATCATTAAAGTGTAAGAATTATCTCTGTTAGGATTTTTTTTTGAACCATTTGATCTTATCAAGAATTGTTTAATTATTATGGCGATCCTCAAGGCTAACCAAACATCACTCTTTGTGGCACCTATCTTATTCTTCCTTTTACATTTTCTATTTTCTTATTTAATTTTCATCATGTTAATTTGTAATTTTGTCCAAATTTTTTATTTACACATCTCTCATCTTACTTAACCTTTTTTGATTTTTTTATGCCTAAATTGCATTTCCAAACGTCTTCCTTCATCTCATTTTGGAATCATTCCATGAGTTTTGTAGGTTGAGAAACGAATAAAAGTTAAAATATGTTTCTAGCTCAATTGGTGTGCGAATTTCATCTTATAATTGATCTGAAATGAAGCAAGGCATGTGGGATTCAAATCATACATGAACATAAAATGTCATATTATCATTAATTTATAAGAAAAATAAATCAAACTAAAATAATTTATAAGAATTAAAATAAAAAATGACATATCTATAAATACAAACAAATATTTAAGTTTTAAATTACATATTAAAATAAAATAAAAATTTTAATTTTAATTTTTTCACATCTCTATTTTAGACCCCTTGCCTTTGAACTCTTTTTCTTTTTCCTCTATTTTTCTCATTTCTTCTTGGAATTTCCACCCCTATCCGCCTCTCCCATGAACAACAAGTGATATAGTATTATATAGTAAAAATATGAAAATTATAAAGACTAATACATATGGAAAATTTTAACTTTCACAAAAAAATTGAAGGCTATAAATAAAAATAAATCATCGTTAAAAAACTAATTCAGTTGCTAATGATAAAATTCATATCTCATAAATATTTGAGTTTAAATCCTATTGGCCAATAATATATAAAATATTATTTGAATCTTTGATTTGTTTTGAATTTAATAAGTCTCCAATATTTAACTCATCTAAATATTTTTTAAAAATAATTGACAGATAATATATAAAATATTCTTTGAGTCTTGAATCTGTTTTGAATTTAACGAGTCTCTAAAATTAAACTCATGTAAATATTTGTTAAAAAATAGTGATTAAATGGAAAAATTTTAAGTGTCACATAAAGGAAGGATTACTTAAATATTTTGTGATATATGTTTTATGTTTTTGTAAAATTTACCATTAAAGAAATTTTCACATTTTCCATTCAATTTTGAAATTTCAAGTAGTTTGCCACCAACTTTGAAATTTTCACATACTTTGTCATCCAATTTTTAAGATTCTGTGCATTTTTGTTACTATGTTATTTAAGAATTTTTGTTTCAAAAATCAAGTGACAGATAACTATTAAAAGTTTGGTGTCAAATGTGAATTTTTTTATAAAGCACAAATTAAAAAATAGTAGTAAATATTCAAAATTATATTTATGATAAATTTGAAAAAT